>NC_133515.1:81637857-81938571 GCF_049354715.1 Callithrix jacchus | reverse complement strand
TTTCTTTCAGACTAAGATGCATATATCATAAGTATATTTTTACCCATAAACACTTTAGCATGCATATCATTAACTAGAGGTCAGTATTTGCTTATAGTATTATTTTTAAGGTAAAATTTATAGTGTACTGAAATTTACAAATCTTACATGAACCCTTTGAATTTTGAGAAATGTATACTTGTGTAATCCAAAACTTTATCAAGGTAGAGGACTTGGCCAGTATCTAAGTTATCTCATCAGTTTTCTCAGTCCTACCCCAGAGACAACCACTCTTTTGATTTTCACCATAGATTAGTTTTCACTATTCTAGAAACTTCATATAAGTGAGATTATACCGTGTGTACCCTTTTGTAGAAGGCTTTTTACTTACCATACTATTTTTGGAATTTGTTAATACTGTCGTATGAATAAGCAGTTCATTCCTTTTTATTGTTAGGTAGTATTCCATTGTATAAATATATGGCTATTTGTTTGTCCAGTCATCTGTTGATGAATACCTGGGTTGTTTCTAGTTTGGGACTTTATAAATAAAGCTGCCATGATCATTCTTGTGAAAGTTTTTCTGTGGACATATGCTTTCAATTCTGTTGGGTAAGTACCCAGGAGTGGAATTTCTATGTATAAGGTAGGTATGTGGTTAGTTTTATAAGAAACTGTCAGATGTTTTTTCCAAAGTGGTTTACCATTTTACTTTTCTACTAAGAGTGGATGAAAGCTCTGATTGTACTATATCTGGGCTTACAGTATAGTATTGTCAGTCTTCTTAATGTTAATCATTCTTCTGAGTATGTAGTGGTTATCTCATTATGTTTTAAATTTGCATTTCCCTGATGACTAATGATAGTGAATAGCTTTTAATGTACACATTAACTATCTGTATATTCTCCTTTGTGAAATGTCTGTTGAATCTTTTGCTCATTTATTAATTGGCTTTTTCTTTTCTGAGTTGGAATTTTTTATTAATATATATCCTGGATGCCAATTTTTCATTCTTCTGTCTCATACATACACACAGCATTTTTTCCTTTTAGTGTATTAATTTTCTTAACAGCTTCTTTTGGTAAGCAGTTTTTAATTTTGATAAAATCTAATTTATTTGTTTTTATATGATTATTGTTTTCTGTGTGTTGCTCAAGAAATCTTTGCCTACTCTCAAATTGTAAAGATATTTTCCTATGATTTTTTTCTAGAGCTCTGTTATTTTAGCTTCCATGTTTAGGTCTAGGATTAACTGGAGTTCACTTTTCTGTGTAGTGTAAGGTGGGAATCCAGGATGGTTCATTTCTTTCTTTATACTGATATCCAGTTGTTCAGCATCATTTGTTGAAAGAGATTCTTTTCTCCATTGGAATGCTTTGGCACGTTTTATCAAAAATCAATTGACTGTATGTGTGAGTCTGTTTCGTAGTTTCCAACTATTCTGTTGATCTGTTGTTGATCCTTATGCTAGTATAATAATCCTCCCTAATCCATGAGAGGATATGTTCCAAGACCCCCAGTGGATGCCTGAAATTGTGGTTAGGACAAAATCCTCTATGTGTGTGTTTTTCCTTTCTCGTCACCAAGATAGCTACTGCATGACGAATGTGTGGGTAGCATATACAGTGTGGATATGCTGGAAGAAGGCATGAGTCATGTCCCAGGTGGGACACAGCAGGACAGATTTCACACTACTCAGAATTTAAAACCTGAATCCTTTAATTCTGGAATTTAAAACTTCTGAATTGTTTATTTCTGGAATTTTCCATTTACAATTATAAGACTGAAACCGTGGGTAGCTGAAACAGCAGAAAGCAAACCACAGACAAGGGGGGACTCCTGTCTCACACTGTCTTGAGTACGATAGCTTCAAAAGTCAGTCCACAAATCAAGTTGCGTAAGCCCTCCAATTTTGTTCTGCATTTTCAAAACCATTTTTTTCTTTTTGAGACAGAGTCTTGCACTATTGCCAGGCTGGAGTGCAGTGGCGCAATCTCGGCTCACTGTAACCTCCACCTCCTGGTTCAAGTGATTCTTTCGTCTCAGCCTCCCGAGTAGCTGGGACCACAGGCACGTGCCACCATGCCCGGCTATTTTTTGTATTTTTAATAGAGACGGGCTTTCACTGTGTTGGCCAGGATGGTCTCGATCTCTTGACCTCGTGATCTGCCCGCCTTGGCCTCCTAAAGTGCTGGGGTTACAGGTGTGAGCCACCACACATAGCCTTTCAAAACCATTTTTAGACATTTATAGGCCATTCATATTTCTGTACAAATATAGAATTAGTTTGTCAGTTTTTTTTAAGCCTGATATGATTACAGTTTGCATTGTCTTGAATCTGGAACACCTTGTGAAAACTGTTTTCATAATAATACTTAGGCATTATTTGCTTTCACATGCATTGTCTAGGAGTACAGTGGCGTTTTCTAGAGGCTACATAATGTGTGATATTGCAGCAGATTGAATACAGAAGCAAATAGGCAAATCTGGCTGTTTTCTTTTGTGCTAAACATTAAAGATATTTGCAAAAGTGTAAAACAATGCAAAGCTTCATAAATTTTATTTTAGGAAAAATAAAAATTATTTTAACAGTTAGTGGGCTTGTTAATTTTTAAATGGGTTAATATTTTAACATGTTTTAATCTCAAATTTCTTCTCTAGTAAACTTTGATAGATATTAACCACATAAATATTAAAAGTTTTTTGGAATCCTCAGTTGTTTTTAAGTATTTCAAGGAGTCCTAAGAATGAAGAGTTTGAAAACTGCTACCATAGCTCAATTTTGGAACAATTGACACCTTAACAAGATTAATTTTTCAATCCATGAACATGGTGTATCTCTACATTTATGTTTTATCATTTTCAGTTTAGAGATTTCTGAACATCTTTTATTAAATGTATTTCTAAATATTGTACATTCTTTTTTTTTTTTTGAGATGGAGTCTCACTATGTCACCCAGGCTAGAGTGCAGTGGTATGATTTCTGCTCACTGCAACCTCTGCCTCCTGGGTTCAAGTGATCCTCCTGCATAAGCCTCCCAAGTAGCTGGGATTTCAGGTGCCCACCACTGCACCCAGCTAATTTTTGTATTTTTGGTAGAGATGGGGTTTCACCATATTGGCCAGGCTGGTCTGGGACTTCTGACATCATGATCCATTCGCCTTGGCCTCCCCAAGTGCTGGGATTACAGGTGTGAGCCACTACGCCCAGCCTCTAAGTATTGTATGTTCTTTACACTTACATAAATGTAATAAAACTTTAAATCAAGTTTTCCATTTGTTTTCTGCTAATATATAGAAATACATTTGATTTATATTTAGTGACCTTGCAGCCTGCACAATTTCAAAATTTACACATTAGTCTGGTAACCTCAAAGTCATATTGTCAAGAACTGTGAAAGGGTTGAGATTTTTATCTTGCTTGCAAGCTAACAAGTTAGCCTCCCACAGTTTCATGGATGCTAATAGAAGACAGGAGAATACTGGGTAAGAGATAAAGAACTTTATTAATCATGGCATAGCAGGCAGCATGAGTTTCATGTTCAGTTTGGGTCTCCACACTCCCCAAGCTTCCTGGGGTAATGCAGAGTAGCCCAGGTAGATGGTACTCCTGTAGTAAGTTTGTGTCACAGTTGAGGAACCTTGAGTTTAGGAAATTTCCAAGTGACTCCTTTGTTATCCAAGCCAGGAAAGCCATTTATTGATGGTGAGTTAATTAAACCATGTTTGATTTCAGCAGCCGGAGAAATATGTTCAGAGAAAACAAAATTGTTTAAGACTCTTCTTAGCCGTAGGCTGGGCATGGTAATTTACTGTAATCCCAGCACTTTGAGAGACTGAGGTGGGAGGATTGCTTGAGTCCAGGAGTTTGAAAACAGCCTGGGAAAACTGGAGAGACCCTGTTTCTACAAAAAATAAGAAAATAGCCAGGTATGGTGACATGTGCCTGTAGTTCCAGCTGCTCTGGAGGCTGAGGCAGAGTATTTCTTGAGCCTAGGAGGTTGAGGCAGCAGTGAGCTGTGATCATGCCACTGTCCTCCAGCCTGGGCTACAGAACGAGACACTATCTCAGGGCTAAGATTTAATTTTTTCTGAACAGGATAAACTGACTTTAGCTACTATTATTGAACACTAAATGGCTTTGGAAATTAGCCTTAGCTGCAGAGTTGATAATGAATTCAACATAAAACAATAAGGCAAAACAGTGCTTATATGTGAATCTTAATATTGAAACAAAGTCACTTAGGTGCCACCTTAGACTGTTTTCATCACTAGTAATATTTAAGATGCTTTATAAACTTCTTATGTTGTCAAAAGTTAAAATAAGAAATAAGATCTTCGTTTCCATACCAGTCTATAGCAGATACATTTTCTTGGCTCAGCTAAGTACCATTGACCTTCCATGAGTTCTTCATCTGTGATTTTACCCAACCTTGACTCAAACATATCAGGGAGAAACAAATTACATCTGTACTGAACATGCACAGACATTTTTTGGTCATTATTCTCTAAACAATACAGTGTAACAACTATTTACATAGCATTTACATTGTATTAGGTATTATGAGTAATCTAGAGATTATTTAAAATATACAAGAGGATATGTAAATTATAAGCAGATATTATGACATTTTATATTAGGGACTTGAATAGCCACAGTTTTTGGAATCTGAGGGAGGTCCGGGAACTAATCCCCTACGGATACCAGGGGACAACTGTACCAGCTGTGCTTGTAGACCACCATGCAAGTAGAAAAGAAATTTCCGTATTTCAAAATCTATTTAACTGTGCAGTTGAAGAGCTTCCACTTAACTTTAATTGCAAGTGAAGAATCTGAAATATAGTGACATACTAAAAGGAGAATATCAAGAGAAGAATATAATAAAATTTCTTAAGTGCCATCCAAGTAATGAATATGCTTAAATAAAATCATATGCTCCTGGATAGCAGTATTTTCTCTACACACAAATAGGTGTGTGAAAACACATTTTCAAAGATGAAATCTGTAAAATTTCATTACAGATTAGCATTAACAGAGTAACATTTATGATTCCTTGTTTTGGGATGGGAAGGAGGGTGTAAACATATGTTTTTATTTCTCTTGAATAAATGCCCAGAAATGCAGTTGCTGTCATGTAGTTGCATGTTTCATTTTTTTAAAAATAAACATTGTTTTTTAGATAATTTTTGGATTCATAGCCAAAATGAAGGGAATTAAATACATAGCCCATACATTCCCTGCTCCCAAGCCTGCACAGCTTCCTCATTATCTGTTACCACTCCCACACCAGAGTGGTAATTTGTTATAGTTGTTGAATCTACATTGATACATTGTCATCATCTAGAGTCCATAGTTTATGTTGCTCACTCTTGATGTACATTCTATGGGTTTGGATAAATGGATAGTGGCAAGTATCCACCATTACAGCATCCCACACAGTATTTTCACTGCTCTAAAGATCCTCTATGCTCCATTGTTTATTCCTCCTTTCCCCTAATCCTTGGCACCCATTGATCTTTTTATTATTTTGATAACATTTGCAGTTCATTTTGATCATAAGGAATACTAACTTTGAGTCCCAAATAAACAAATCCTCATCCTTCCACCAGAAGAATAATTCTTCACATTGGGAGGCTTATATACAAATAATTGTACTTTGTTATTAATATCATGTTTTGAATTTTGTCAATGAAAAATGTGTGTGAAATTGTTTTCTCTCATTATTAAGTACCTTCTGTGATGTCCTCATTATTGCCTTTGGGCCTACAACTAAAATGTATACGATATGGCTCTTTATTGAAAAAGTTTGCTAACGCTGGATTTATATCAATGTTTAATTATTCTAACCATTTAAATCACGGAATGAATGTTTTTGTGCCTCAATAAATGTCAGTTTAGAAAAAAACCAACAGTAGCAAAGGATATTTTGTTTAGGGTTCAGGTTATTTTGCCTCAGAAGTTATGCTTATTTAAAGTTTACTCTTGTTCTGAAATTGTGTTAAGTTGTCTGGGAGAGGGTTGAGCATAATACATGACCTTCCTTTGAACTTGTTAGGTGTCCCTGGTACCCTGAGAGGATGGCCCCACTCAAAGCTAGATTTCGGAGAGCTTGGACTTAGGAGGAAGATGCCCCTGGCTCTGTGCACTGATTCTTCCCTCCCCACCCCGCTCCATTCATACTCACACCCTATCCCTCTAGTCTGCTCCTCTTCCTCCTGTTCATGGGAATATCTCATCCCCTCAGTTCCCAAACATCTGCAGATGATGCACCCATTCTTGTCATTCCCACTAGTGATCCAGTTTGATCTGGAAGACAGTGTTGTCTCCTAGGAAGGCAACAAGCAAGTCTGAGCTGCCTGTCCCAGAGCTTCTGCTGTTTGCTAAGGCATCTCTGGGGTCACTGTTACCTGCTGACCTTGAAACCCCTGGTGTGTGTGCAACACAGCCTGGAAGTTGTGGATCGAGATTATTCTCAAGCCTCATAGACTCAGATTCCTAGCACAGACATCTGCATCCAGAACAGTTGTCTGCTTACAAAACAAAGTTGGATATCATGCAGTTTTGATTTTTGCCTCTGGGTTCTCCCTTCCCTTCTTTTCACCCACAAATGCTTACTCCCTTTACCATTCTGTGCAATCTTAATTTCTCCGGATTATTTATAGGGAGTGGGTGGGTACCCTGCTCATGACTTAGAATGGAAGATACTATTCTCCGAAGAGCTCTCAACAGCTCACAGTCTGAGGGAGACCCTGTGAGTACTTGGTCTGTTGATCCTGTTGAAAAGTGAGCCTAGCATGTGGGAAAGTGACTCACGGATGTGACTTCACCATTGCCCTCCTTTTAAACTTCTTACAGTGAAAGCATAACCCGGTTCTGACAAAGGTTTTCAGCCAGGGCTGGGCCTGCCTTTGACTCAGCGATGTGTCACATTCTCTCTGCCGGAAACTCTCATTCTTAACGCTAGTCGTCATGGTCCTGGCAACACACTTTTTGGAGAGGTGTTGGTATTTGGTGGATTTATTTTCTTTTCCAGCTGCCTACAAAAACAAACTCAGAAATATCTATTTTTTTCCTTTGAAAAGTTTGTTGGAATAGTGTGTCATTTCTCCATCTGGAGCTGTTGTTGCTTTGCCAAGGATAGTTTGCTTAGGGCCATGGCAAGGTGACGGTGGCCCTAAGTGGAGGGTAAAATAACTGGGGCGGCATGCCTGTCTGGGATGGTGAAACCACTGGGCTGTTGTTAGGTGGTGGGTGGCTAGCCATGACTGGTGGCCACAGGCCCTCACTTCAAGTGTGGCTGGGATTTGCTTAAAGAAGTCCTTTAAGTTCCTTAAGTGATGTCCGCCCAGTTACTCACCTAAGTTGGTACCTCTTTACTGTTCAGTAGTTTTGTGCCAAGAGAATGCCTAGACTTGCCAGCCCACATTGGAAACTTCCCAGAAACCTAAGGGCCACACCTAATTTACAAGAACTGGAGCCCCTATTCCATTCTTTGGCTGCTGCTTACAGCTTATGGAAGAGGCATGTTCTAACGTGCTCCCTTCCTCCTAATTCATAGATTCTGTGCAGGCAGCTCCTTGAAGGCAGGGCCATGCATTTCTTATATGTTTTCCCAGAGTGTTCGGCTCAGAGGAGACCCCAGTAGAGAAGGCACTGTGGTGTCAGGGAGTAACACCTGTTTAGTAGTCAGAGGAATAGGGTCAAAACTCCATGTTGGCCACGAGCTATAAGATCTTGGCCCAGTCAGTTCATTTCTCGGGGCATTTCCTCATCATCCAATTGCTGGGCTGAGTGATTCTCTGAAGTAGGGTTCTCACTCTTGATATGTATCAGAAGCACCTATGGACTTTTTATTCTTTAACTACACATGATCCAGCCACAACCCTATAGTGGGTTTAGCAAGTCTGACTGGAGCTTACAGAGTAAAGATTTTTTCAGAGTTCTTTATGGCTAGGGTTGAGGACCACTATTTGCAGTCCCTGCTATCTTTTATGAATAAATTTAACATCTGACTAGATAAGCAATGGGAACAAAGAGTGAGTAGTTAAGTTCACTTCCAAGCTCACTCACGTGGTTTTGGGAATGTCTTGGTTCCTCATGGCTTTTGGCGGAAGGCTTCATTCATACCTCACTACGTGGGCCTCTCCAGGGCAGCTATCCTGCCTTCCTCACGATGAATGAGCTTGTGGGCAAAGCAGAAGCTACAGTCTTTTTGTAACACAATCCCAGAAGTGGTGTCCCATCACTTTTGCCATATTCTGTTCATTAGAAATGAGTTCCTTGATCTGCCTCAAACTCCAGGGGATGGGATTCTGCAAGACTCTAGAATACCAGGAGGTGGGATCATTGGATGCCATCTTAGAGGCTGCCTCACATAGCATTTAGGAGGTGGCTGCAGAATGGATTTTGGAGCAGAAACGGGGAAAGGCATGCAAGGAATCAGAAGGGTGGCGTTCACAAGCGAGTGGAAGGAGGATAGAATTCAAGCATAGGCTAAGTTATGATGTTGTAACAACTCATAATCCGAGGGGCTTGAAACAACAAAGATTTATTTCTTCCTCATGCACATGTTCATTACAGGTTGTTATGAGCTCTGTGCTCTATAATCACACGTGGGACATGTTCATCACAGGTCACTTGGGGATTCTTCTTTATGTCATTTTCACTATGGGACCCAAGCTGACAAAGCAGCTTGAATGTGGAAAAACTCCAGCTGTGCCCCTCCCATTGTACTGTCACAAAGCACTGCTGACACCAGATGTGTGGGGACGTCTTTCCACCAGCAAGCAAGCAGTCAGTTCTGCAGTGTGCACCAACTGAATATCCTCCAGTTCGATTCTAACACTGTCTACCTGGAGACAGCATCAGATCCCACAGGATCAGGCTCCAGTCCCACAAGACTGCCCCCCATTTCAGATACCACTTGTGAGTCTGAGCCTCTGGAACTTCTGACCAACCAGCTTCAAGTTGGGGTTCCCATGATCTGCTGCTTGGGTTTGATTAATTTGCTAGAGCAGCTCACAGAACTCATGAAAACACAGGTTTACCAGTTTATTATAAAGGATTTACAAAGGATACAGATGAAGAGGTGCCCAGGGAGAGGCATAGGGGAAGGGGCACAGACCTTCTGTGTCCTCTGGGGTGCACCACCCTCCAGGCACCTACCTCCACAGGTTCAGCTATCTGAAACTCTCTGAACCCAGTCCTCTTCGGCCTTTATGGAGACTTCATTGGATAGGCATGATTGAAGCATGGAGTGGGGAAACCCAGCAAGGCCTGTCCAGATTCTTCTCAGCCTCTCTGTGCAGCATTCCTTCATCCAGAGTCTGGGGCAGCACTCCTGAAATAGGGGCCTTAGGACCTGCAATCAGACAAGGCTGGTCCTAGAATTTCTTCATCATCAGTTTCAAGACAGAAAGGCAGGGGGAGATTTGAGTATGTTTTTAGTTCTAAAGCCTTCTTTGGGGAGAAAAAGGTATAGCTGAAAGGAAGGCAGGAGAAGGTTAGTGAGAGAGAGAATTGTTTTCTGAGGCCTGAAAGTACCCCAACTTGAGGTGATAAGGACCATGGGAGTTATGAGCCAGGAACTGTGGATGAAAACCAGTATATTAATATATATATCATAATATCAGACAAGTACTGTCTGAAACATTGCTGGTTGCCATGGCAAAGGGAAAAAGTTACAGAGAAGCATGTATTAGCTCTTAAAACTTCAGCCTATGTTATTTCCACTCACATTTCATTGGCCAAATTACGTGCTATGGCCTGCCACCACTTTAAACGGGGTGAGGATACGTATTTCTATCATGTATCCCAAGAGTAGAAAACTGGAGATACTTGATCGGCACCATGACGCCCCTGGGGGGAGGAGTCAGTAGTGCTGCCAGTCACAGAGTAGGCAACGTGACTACTGACCATGGTGTTTGGGTTGGCTCTCATGTGGTCATTGTTAAACTTAATCTTGGCCAGTTCAGTAGTTGTAGAGAGCTGATGTGTAATCTGATTGCGTGGCTTGAGGAGTGAATAGGAGATGAGAACGTGCGGAGAGCTGGGAGGAAAGAATTGTAGACATTTCTTATCTGGCAGGAAGGAAATTTGAATTACCAGTCTTTCCTCATTCTTTTTTATTTAATCATAGAATGGTGTCATAGTGGGTTTTTTTTTAACCATGTATCATGTACATATCAACAGATTTTTCTTTGACTGTAAAGGACTCTATGCTTTCATAATAATCTCAGAAATGACTAGTGGGAGTTTATCTTGTGTGCTCTTTCAATATCGTATTTAAATAGGAAATCACTCCTTTGTACAGTTTCTCTTACACCAAACAAAGTCAGGGTATTATGAGAACTACAGAGCTTTTTGGAAAAAAACCTCCCATACATTTAATTTTCTTTCTCCTTCCTTTATTAACTGGTTTTGGAAGTTTGGAAATTATTAAATTTTATTCCATCTCCAAATTTGCTCTGAAACATCAGTCTTCCTCCCCTCTCCTCCCCTCTTCTCTTTTTTACAGAATCCTGCTTTGTTGCCCAAGCTGGAGTTCAGTGTCACAATCTCAGCTCACTGCAACCTGCAGTGAGTAGTTGTAGAGAGGAAAGAATTGTAGACATTTCTCCTGGGTTCAAGAGATTCTTGTGCCTCAGCCTCTAGAGCAGCTGGGATTACAGGTGTCTGCCACCATGCCTGGCTAATTTTTGTAGTTTTAGTAGAGACAGCATTTCACCATGTTGTCCAGGCTGGTCTAGAACGCCTGACCTCAGGTGACCTGCCCACCTCGGCCTTCCAAAGTGCTGGGATTGCAAGTGTGACCTACTGCGAGTTTTTCAGTTTTTGCTGAGTTCAGTATTCAAGTGGTAAATTGTAAGGTAATATACAGATAAGTCATTTTGCCACTTTTTACATTAGTTTTGGGTGACCAAGTAGTAACATTCTGTAGTTTTATTTCTGTTGTGAGCTAATGGTCTGAAGTTGAGGTGCAGATGATCTGAAACTGGATAATTGAGATGTTGATTATATCTGTCTTCACAGTATATGTTGATCCTGAGCTAAATATAAGCTGGCACTTCATTAACATTTAGGAATAGACGTAGCTGTGACCTGGGCTGATCTGCCCAAGTGCAGCAGTGATGATTATTTTGCCACCATTTTCTTCTCATCAATCGCCCATCTCTTGTCATGGCCTTTTTCACTCCTTCCTCTAGCAGTTTCAGTTGACTTAGTCGCTTTCTCTAGGTCCTGTACTAGGGTGGAGATCCTGGAAGAGCTGGCGGTACCTGCCTTCACAAAGGGTCAAAAAAAGGCTGGTGCGGTGGCTCACACCTGTAATCCCAGCACTTTGGGAGCCTGAGGCAGGTGGATCCCTTGAGGTCAGGAGTTCGAGACCAATATGGCAAAACCCCATCTTTACTAAAAATACAAAAATTAGCTGGGTATGGTGGCATGTGCCTGTAATCCCAGCTCCTTGGGAGGCTGAGGCAGGAGAATCATTTGAACCTGGGAGGTGGAGGTTGCTGTGAGCTGAAATCACACCACATCACTCCAGCCTGGTCAACAAAGTGAAACTTCATCTCACAAAATAAAAACCAAACAAAAACAAAATAAAAACAAAAATAAGAAGGGTTAAAAAAAAAAAGTTGTGGTGGTAAAATTTCAGATAACAGATAGACAGGGGCTGGAGAGAACTGGCTTCTGACCATCTCTAAAACCTCTCTTAGACACCTATAATTCTATCTCTTCAGGAGGCTGACCTTATACACAATGACTTAAGATGTCAAGGAAAAATTGGCTTTGATTCAGATATTGTGAATGATCCTCACATTGCAGGTTTTTGGTAACCTGTGCATAATTGAAATTTGATACATGATTTAAAAATTGTTTTGGGGGGGGCATCATTTTCTAAAAGGTAAACCTAAGGTATACATTTTGATTTATTACTAACTTGACATTACAATATTTAAACTTCAAATTTTGAAATGTAACAAAGTTACTCCTATTATAATTTAAAATATCTTGAGATAGCAGCAAAAAACATCTATTTGTTGGTCTTATCAAAGAAATCGACATTCAGCTATGAGAGTTATGCTGGAATTACATTTATAAAAAATTCCTTCCTACTCTCTTGGCAAGATGCAAGAATGATGGGCTGTAAAACTGAACCGTTAAAATGGCCTTGTGTGTGTTTGAACCAACATCTGACTTTGAAGTTACCCAACTGCCTGTTACTAATTTGCCTACTTTACTGGGTGTTATGTTTTTGTCAGTGGGGGTTATTAAATTTAATACTCTAAGCAAGTGATATAATCCACACTTTTTAGCACTCGATGCTATTCTGATAAAAGTCACTTCCAGGTGCTTGTAAGTGAAATGCTTTAGCAGGAAAAATTCCTTTAAGGGTGTTTTTTTTTTCCTAATTAATGTAAATGTGCTTATTTATTTTTCTAGGCATTAGGTCCTTTTTTCAGGCTATGATATACATGTTGCACAGCTATTATTTGCATGCAAGAGTAGACACCAAAACTTTTTGATTTCTTAGTAATAAATTAAGCCTCTTTGATTGAGCGGTTGAAATTATTATTGCCCATGTGCAATGGTAAAAAGGAGTATTAGGATATGTTTGGAGTTGTATGTGACAACCAAAATGAGTGATTGAGATATAAATCTCAAATCATTGAGGTTTATTGAGCAGGCTCAAGAGCTCACCTAGGAAAAATGTGACTTAGAGAAGAATCTGTGACTGGTTTTTTCCAAAGAGGTTCATAGGAGATTTAATATTTATACATTTTCCTTAAAAAAGAAGGTAGACTTTGGGAGGCCGAGGTGGGTGGATCACGAGGTCAAGAGATTGAGACCATCCTGGTCAACATGGTGAAACCCCATCTCTACTAAAAATACAAAAAATTAGCTGGGCATGGTGGCTCGTGCCTGTAATCCCAGCTACTCAGGAGGCTGAGGCAGGAGAATTGCCTGAACCCAGGAGGTGGAGGTTGCAGTGAGCCGAGATCGTGCCATTGCACTCCAGCCTGGGTAACAAGAGCGAAACTCTGTCTCAAAAAAAAAAAAAAAAAAAAAAAAAAAGAAGGTAGAGTATGGCAATGGGACAATTGATTACGTACTTGTGAGACTTTAGTTAGATCTACCTTTTTTTTTTTGAGGTGGAGTCTTGCTCTGTTGCCCAGGCTGGAGTGCAGTGGCACGATCTTGGCTCACTGCAACCTCTGCCTCCCAGGTTCAAGCAATTCTCCTGCCTCAGCCTCCCAAGTAGCTAGGGCTACAGGCACATGCCACCATGCCAGGCTAATTTTTTGTATTTTAGTAGAGATGAGGTTTCATCTTCTTACCCAGGCTGGTTGTGAACTCCTGAGCTCAGGCAATCCGGCTGCCTCGGCCTCCCAAAGTGCTAGGATTACTGGCATGAGCCACTAGTTAGATTTACATTTTATGTGAGAGAAGGTGACCATTTGAAGAAGAAGGGAAGAGGAAGGAGAGGTCTCAAGGAGTGGTAAAGTTAGGATTAATCTCATCTTGTCTTTGTTCTGTACCTGGGAAGATAAGCTAGTAGTCTTTTGAAAATGCTGGTTTCTGTTTAGCCCTTAGGGAAAAAAACCTAGTGACTGTTAGTGAGGGAGGGGGGATCAAGAGGCATGGCCTCTTTCCTATCCCTTCATGGCTGTGAATTCAACTTCTAAGAGGTCTGTGGAGTTCCCTTGGCCAAGAGGGCATCTGTTCAGTGAGGTGAGGAGTTTAGAATTTTATTTTATTTATTTATTTTGAGACGTAGTCTTGCTCTGTCGCCCAGGCTGGAGTGCAGTGGCATTCCACCCAATGAATGAGTCTTGGCTCACTCAACCTCTGCCTCCCAGGTTCGAATGATTCTCCTGCCTCAGCCTACTGAGTAGCTGAGATTACATGTGCCTGCCACCATACCTGGCTTATTTTTGCGTTTTAGTAGAGTCGGGGTTTCATCGACTCTACTTTTATTTACAAACAAAACCAAAAACTCTCGAAGATTATATTGTTAAAGAATAGTCCTGTTGACATTGCAGTATAGATAATAACAAAAATTGTGTTCTTCTTTGAACAAGATTACTTTTGCAACATCATAGTGGGTGTAAACATTGAGGTTCAGGCAAACAAAAGGAGGGAAGCTTGGGTACCAGTTCATTGAGGAAGGGAACCCAGCAGGAGTGAAGTGGCGAAGTGGGTGAACTCACTCTTACAGATTTTGAGGTTGAGTGGCTTACAGCATGTTCATTCAGGAAGAGATGACAGTATGCAGTTGCAGAGGCATGGAGCCTGGAGGGAGGTTACTTCTAGATGTGTACATTTTGGAGGTGTTTATTTGTCATGGATGCCTTTGGAGATGGTGGAGACCATTCATTAATCATGAAATGTGATAACCACTGTTGAAAGAGCATGAACTTGGTGGTAATCACAGAGCCAATATTATTAAGTGATGTTAAGTGTTGGGAACACAACCAGCATTTTCTCTTAAGGAAATAGAAAGGCCGTGTTTCTGACCTCATAAATAAATATTCTGGAGGGTGGAGTTGACAGAATTTTAGTGAAGCACACATACAGTTAGCACTGGTCCACAGTGCCAACTGTGAATTTTGGAGCAATTAGACCTTACCTCAAATTAACTGTGCTGTTAATAATGCTAACAATGTGACCAGAAACACTGATACTAAAGCCAAGCTTATCTTGATTACCTGTGAGAGGAATAATTATGAAAATAATTATCATGAAAAAGTTTGGGGAGCAATAAACACTCTTTATATGGATGATTATCTTTAATTCAAATAAAAATAATACAGTAGTGATATTTATAGTTTGATCAGATTTTATAGACACAGTTTAACCACAGTTAAGGTTAATATTAATGAAATTCTTTAATGCATATTTGTTTTTAAAAGTAGAACTTTAAGAGTAGCATATCTCTAAGCTGGAGTCTGTATTATATAATCAGGAGGAAGCTTTCTGGATGTTTCTAGCTGGATTGCACTAAAACATGAGCAGATGGGATACAGCAATTTGTTTATTCAAACTGATCATAGAGCTTAAAAAATTAGGCAATTTGGAGAATTAATATGATATCAGGAAATCCAGTGTTAATAGAAAGGGTGTGTGTGAGATTAGTGGTGGTTATTCAGGGATTTCCATTTTTTACCATATGATAAGATCTGAACCTTGTGAAACTTGTGGTATTAATAGAAGGACCCATTTTTCCTTCTATGAAAGGCCCATATTTCTAAATAACCAGTTGCATGCTGCTTTCTGTGGGACTGCAGACTTCTTCTCCCTGTTCTGGTCCTACATCCTCTAAAGGTGACCAGGCAGTCCTGGACTGATGGAGCCACCTGGGGCCTGTCATCCTGTTACCTCCTTTCTGGCTTCTTAGGAAACCTGTCTGGTTTTCTTCTGTTTATACACTTGTGACACAGTTAATTCTCCAACAGATTGCCTTTTTTTTCCATATGTACATATGTTCTTCTTAATCCATATGCTTCTTTTTTTTTTTTGAGATGGAATTTTGCTCTTGTTTCCCAGGCTGGAGTGCAATGGCGCGATCTCGGCTCACCGCAACCTCCACCTCCTGGGTTCAGGCAATTCTCCTGCCTCAGCCTCCTGAGTAGCTGGGATTACAGGCATGCGCCACCATGCCCAGCTAATTTTTTGTATTTTTAGTAGAGACGGGGTTTCACCATGTTGACCAGGATGGTCTCAATCTCTTGACCTTGTGATCCACCCACCTCGGCCTCCCAAAGTGCTGGGATTACAGGCTTGAGCCACTGCGCCTGGCCTAATTTTTTTCATTTTTAGTGGAGACGGGGTTTCACCACGTTGACCAGGATGGTCTTGATCTCTTGACCTCGTGATTCACCCGCCCCGGCCTCCCAAAGTGCTGGGATTACAGGCTTGAGCCACCACGCCCAGCCAATCCATATGCTTCATTACTTTTTTTGACTTATTATTCTTTCTTTGGGTTCCAAATATAGACTAAAAAGCTTTCATTATGACTAGCAGCAATGGAAAGAATATAAATGATACTACTGTGTTAAGAAGGCAGAGACCACTTTTTATTTTTAAGACAGAATCTCCCTCTGTTACCCAAGTTGTAGTGCAGTGGTATGATCTGGCTCACTGTAACCTCTGCCTTCTGGGTTCAAGTGATTCTCCTGCCTCAGCCTCCTGAGTAGCTGGGCTTACAGGTGTGTGTCACTATGCCTGGCTAATTTTTCTATGTTTAGTAGAGATGGGGTTTTACCATGTTGGTCAGGCTGATCTTGAACTCCTGACCTCAAGTGATCTGCTCACCTTGGCATGAGCCACCACGTCCATCCCAGACCATATGTTTTAAAGTAGAACCAATGTACCCATTTCTTTAAGCCCTTGAAAAGGCCCTAGAGTCCTGCTAAAATCCTCCATGTCTTTATCTGTTTCTCTGTTGCCTACTTAAGTCTAATGTTCTTCTTTCTATAATATCTGGTTCAAGATAAAGAGAATCTAATATTTCTATTTTTTTGTGTCAAATCTTTAAAAAAGTATGCATTTTTATTATATATTTTGTAGATAACACTATCTCTACGAAAGACTGTTCTATTTCAAATAACTAACATAGCAATTAATCTTTGAAAGCAGTTTTTTTCTTCATAATTTGTTTATGTATTTACTTTTTAAAATGTATTTCCTTGATAGTTACAGAGGCACTGTGTACTGGGGTCTCAGCTTAAAAAGTTGTACTGGATGCACTTAAAGACTTTGTCCTGGGATAAAGATTGTCACATGCACATATACACTTTCTTCACGCACTGTCTATACACACATAAATGTGTAGTGTTTATCATGCACATATATACACATACTGTAGAGGAGAATAAGGAATGTATTTTCCTTACCCATCACAAGGTTCATGGCTGAGGCACCTATAATAAAAGACAGGTTAATAAGAGAAAAGCATACAGATTTATTTAATATAAGTTTCATGTGACATGGGAACTTTCAGAAGTGAAGACCCAAAGATATATATTTATGCTTATATTTTTATGCTTAGATGAAGAGTGAACTTTTGTATGAAAGTATGATTGGTCAAAGAGGTTACGATCTAATAATAATATACTAGGGGGGCTTAGCAAGGCCCCTTTGTTCAGTTCTTCTTGGTGTCTCTGTGTCTTTGAGGATCAGGATGTTTCTTTCCTCTGGTTATAGGGAGGATGCCTCTAGAATGAAGATTTTAGGACCTGCTTCAGAGGAGAAGGGAGGTGAGAATGGATTTTAGGACCTGCTTCAGAGAAGAAGGAAGGTGAGAATGACCTTCCTTCTTCTGCTGTTTTTTCAGATGTTGAGGTGCCATATTTTGGGGTAGCATGTCCTGAACTTCATCAACACCTATACACAGATATACATGTACATACACGTGCATACATGTATGGGCACACACATGAGCAAACACACATGCAAACACACATGTATAAAGCGGTATTTGATCTAGGAATTGAAAGATGGGTCAGAGTAATTGAGTAGAAATGTGAGAAGCACAGTGATTGTGGAGGGAATTCCATGCTTAATCCATTGTGGTAGAAAGTCTTGGGATCTGTAATGTTGAAAGGACCTGGGTTTGTTAGCAAGTTTGTTCCAAACAAAAGGGTAGTAAGGGAGAAGGCCGAAAAGGTAGTGCTATGATTTGACTGTCTTCTCTCAAACTCATGTTGAAATTTAATTGCTGATGTGGTTTGGCTGTGTCCTGACCCAAGTCTTACCTTGAATTGCATTTCCCATAGTCCCCATGTGTCATGGGAGGGACCCAGTGGGAGATAATTGAATCATGAGGGCAGTTACCATCATGCTGTTGTCATGATAATGAGTTCTCATGCGATCTGAAGGTTTTATAAGGGGCTTTTCCCCTTTGTGCTTGGCATTTCTCTTCCTGCTGCCATGTGGAGAAGGATGTTTTTGCTTACCCTTCTGCCATGAAAGTTCCCTGAGGCCATGTGGGAACTGTGAATCAATTAAACTTTTCTCCTTTATAAATTATCCAGTCTTGGGTATGTCTTTGTTAGCAACACGAGAACGGACTAATACAATTGCCACTGCAGCAGTCTTAAGAGGTGGGACCTTTAAGAGGTGATTGGGCCATGAGGGTTTCATCCTCATGAATGGATTAATGCTGCTATTGCAGGAGTGAGTTCCTCATAGAAGGACAAGTTCTGTCCCCCTTTTTCTTCCTCTTGCCCTCTCTGCTTTTCTGCCATGACATATTGCTGCAAAAAGGCCCTTACCACATGTCAGCCCCTTGATCTTGGACTTCTCAGCCTCCAGAATTGTGAGCCAGTCAATTTCTGCTCGTGATAAATTACCTAGTCTGTGATATTGTCAGAGCAGGACAAACAGACTAGGACAGGTAGCATAGTGGGGATGAATCTCATTCCACAAAGTTAACTGTGGAAAAAGTATGACTCCTTTTTAATCATAACTCAGTTTCTATTTCAGGCTCATTTCTGACCATTGCTGGTCCTCTCCTCTGTGCCTTCTGACCTGGTTTGGGATCTTGTCTTTGCCAGTCCTGGGGAGGCTTCTGGTCCTCGTCATTGGCTCATGTAAGGTACTGCTGAGATAAAAAACCTCCCAGTACTCCAGGCCCTCAGGCTCTCTGCTGTGTAGGAAGCTTTGTGAGGCTGCTGCCTGCCAAGCTCCACCACAAACCACCCTTCCCATGTTGGGGTCTTTTCCCTTCCCCAGCAGCTCTGCTTGTGAACCCAGAAATGCATCTCTTTCCCCTCCTGCCTGCTGCTGCAGGTCTCTTTCTAGTCTGGTAGAACTTGGTAGTTCTGGTACCAGGTTACTTGCTCTACACATGAGAATCACCTCCCCTCTATGAGCTCAGGTTTTGGGAATAAGTCAGGATCCCTTGTAGGCTTGTTTGCTGCTTCCAGGTCATATCCTTCTCACAAGATCAATGAACATAAGGACCTGTTACTGTCCTCATTGAGGAGGAAAGAAGGGGGATGCACCAGAAAGAGAAAAAAAATTGGATCATTTCTCAAAAAACGTGTCCTCCCCTCCTCCCCCACAGGATGGGTCTCAGTTGAGGCAGGTCTTAGATGTCAAATCAAGGAGTCTAGACATCACTGGGAAGGTACCAGGAAACCTTGAGTGACCCTGAGGTGGGGAGTGACATGTGGTGAGGGTTGTGTTTCTCCTGTCTGGCAATGGGAGACAAACAGGAGAGGGGAGAATCTGAATTCAGGGAGACCCCAGGGGAGGCTCCTAGCATGGTCCCTGCAGGGGTGATTTCTTCTGCTCCAGTAAGTCCTTAACTTAGAGCACAGTGGTTAGTACAGTGCGTGCCCTGTGGACCTCACTCAAGGCTTTAGTTAATGGAACTCTCAACAGAAAGCCGTATTACCTAACTCTTGTCTATCTATATGTTACTGTAGAACATTCTGCTGTTCTCATTGCAGAATGTCACTGTTTGAATGGCAAGCTCTAGAGGTCAAGAAACAATCAGTGACTGAAAGGAAGTTACAGAAGGTTATTCACGGTGCGAGCATTCTTTCATTTCATGACCACCTGATGCACTGTCAAATTGAGGAAGCCAAAATTGCTAATGGGTTTCTTGACCTGAAAGGACACTGGATACTCTAAAAGAGGAAGCTACTCTAATAAGGTTGCCTCCCCCATTGGTAATAGTTCGTTAACTTGGGGAGATCCTGCCGAGTGTTAATTAAATTTGCATTACAGGTAGAGGAATCTGATGTCTGGAAATACTTTCTCATTCCATTTAAAGGGTAAGCTGCAGATCTCTAGGGCTCTCTTTGTGACTCTTAAGAAAATAGCAGACAAAGAAGGCTTTTGTGGACAAAGAAACATGGAAAATTTCTTGGTGAAACTTGATGAGTCCACATTCGCAGCACATACATGTATCAGATTTTTTCGTGTGTGCCCAGATAGGCATTTTTGCTTTTAAATTTTCAACCGAGTCTGATTACCTAATTAGTTCAGATTGACCCTTTCTCTGGGAGACAAGGAGGAAGGAGGCTTTGAAGTTGGGAAAGGGAGCATGAAGAGGACAGGCTTCTGGGGGCTGGGAAGGCGCTGCCGGAGGGAGGCGTCCTGGAGGCTTCTGTCTTTATCCTCATTGCTTCTGTTGTGGTTCAAGCAGAGGACTTCTTAGGGATCTTGGGTGATAGCAATCCCTGGGCCCTGGGAAACTCTGTTGGATAGCCTGCAGGCAAGTGGATTAAAAAATCGAACTGTTCAGAGGGGTGTAACATACAAAGCAAGGTCACATCCCTGACAGTCCATCTCCTTTCCACATCCCACTCTCTGGAAACCACCATTGACAAGAGTTTCCTGTTTATTCTTATAAAAAACTTCTCTGTGCAAACAGGCACATATTGCTTTCAAACACGTGTGATTTGTTTGTTCTCATTATTCAGAAGGCACCATCTGCCATCCTTGACTCTGCTGATCACTTTTGCCACGGTCAGTCCACTCAGTCCCTCCCACAGCTTCAGAGTAGCCCACCATGATCCAGTTTGTTTCACCAGATTTCTTTCTTTCTTTCTTTTCTTTTTTTTTTGAGACGGAGTTTCGCTCTTGTTACCCAGGCTGGAGTGCAATGGCGTGATCTCGGCTCACCGCAACCTCGGCCTCCTGGGTTCAGGCAATTCTCCTGTCTCAGCCTCCTGAGTAGCTGGGATTACAGGCACGTGCTACCATGCCCAGCTAATTTTTTGTATTTTTAGTAGAGACAGGGTTTCACCATGTTGACCTGGATGGTCTCTGTCTCTTGACCTCGTGATCCACCTGCCTCAGCCTCCCAAAGTGCTGGGATTACAGGCTTGAGCCACTGCGCCCGGCCTCTTTTTGTTTTTTTTTTTTAAATTATACTTTCAGTCTGGGGTACATGGTCAGATCATGCAGGATTGTTACATAGGTATATACATGCTATGGTGGTTTGCTGCCTTCATCCCCCCGTCACCTACATTAGGTATTTCTCCTAATGTTATCCCTCTCCAATTCTCCCACCCCCTGCTAGCCCTCCCGCCCCTCAACAGGCCCCAGTGAGTCATGTTCCCCTCCCTGTGTCCATGTTCTCATTGTTCAACATCCACTTATGAGTGAGAACATGCAGTGTTTGGTTTTCTATAAGAAACTGTTGGGCTTTTTTTGGTTTCCAGCCTTTGGGGAATTGAATGGTAACCCTCATCCCCCAAAAAGATATGTCCACATCTTAATCCTCAAACCTGAAAATGAGACCTTATTGGAAATTTAAGGATCTAAAGATGAGATCATCCTTGTGTAACCATGTGGGTTCTAAATCCAGTGACAGGTGCCCTTGTAAGACACAGAAGAGAAGACACAGGGAGGGGAGATCTTGTGAGGATAGAGGCAGAGACTTGAATAAAGCAATCACAGCTAAGAAATGCCTGAGCCCCTAGAAGCTGGAAGAGGCAAGGGATGATTCTCTTTTAGAGCTGCCAGGGGCAGTGTGGCTCTGTTGGCACCTGGATTTCAGACTTCTTCTTGTCTCCATACCTGAGAGAGAATACATTTCTGCTGTTTTAAGCCACCTAGTTTATGGTAGTTTGTTACAGCAGCCTTGGGAAATGAATACATTGCCCAAACTCTGGTCTGATGAACATTTCTCTTATTGTTATAAAAACTAGTGAATGTCTTCTCTGGACACAGCTGTGCACATCTGCTCAAGTTTACCTGCAGGACAGGTTTCCAGAAGTAGAATTCTGGTTCTAGATCCTGAGATATTTTCCCTCTCAGATGTATTTCATATCACATGCATCCTTGCCTTAGGAATAATAATGCAGGTAACAGTAGCGATTACTGTGTTTTTTTTTTTTTTTTTTTTGAGACGGAGTTTCACTCTTGTTACCCAGGCTGGAGTGCAATGGCGCGATCTCGGCTCACTGCAACCTCCGCCTCCTGGGTTCAGGCAATTCTCCTGCCTCAGCCTCCTGAGTAGCTGGGATTACAGGCACGCGCCACAATGCCCAACTCATTTTTTGTATTTTTAGTAGAGACGGGGTTTCACCATGTTGACCTGGATGGTCTCTGTCTCTTGACCTCGTGATCCACCCACCTCGGCCTCCCAAAGTGCTGGGATTACAGGCTTGAGCCACCACGCCCGGCTAATTACTGTGTTTTGAGTGCTTTTTGTGTGTCAAGCGTTGTGCCTACATTATTATTATTTATTTTTTCCTGAGACAGAGTTTCGTTCTTGTTGCTCAGGCTGGATTGCAATGGCGTGATCTCAGCTCACTGCAACCATTGCCGTCCAGGTTCAATCAAGTCTCCTGTCTCAGCCTCCCGAGTAGCTGGGATTACAGGCATGTGCCACAATGCCCGGCTAATTTTGTATTTTTAGTAGAGACGGGGTTTCTCCATTTTGGTCAGGCTGGTCTCAAACTCCAGACCTCAGATGATCTGCCTGCCTTGGCCTTCCAAAGTGCTAGGATTATAGGTGTGAGCTACTGCGCCCGGCCGTGCCTACATTATCTTATTCATCCTCACAACACTATGACGTATTTGTTATTATCCTCTTTTTATGGATGGAACGCTGAGATTTAGAGTGTTGAAGTCACTTGCATAAGATCATATGCTTACATAAGAGTCAGAGGGGCCAGAATTCAACCCAACCTCTAACTCCAAACTCTGTGTTCTTAGCTATGATGCTGGGTTGGGAAGATAAATCACATTCTAAGCTTTTTGGCCTTGTGTTGTATGGACCTGGTTTGGCATGTTCTGGCCATTGGGTGTGGTGGGTTCTGAGAGGTGACAGACTCAGTTGTAATTACAGAAAGAAGCATGGTATGTAGAATGTGGAATCAATCCATAGTGCATTGGGAGTCTGGTGAAATAGCACCATGCGGATGGTCCATCTTGGACTAATGGGATCCCAACAGGTGGACTGCACATCCAGGAGTTAGAACATGAGTGATAATCACAAAGCTGCAGTTATTAATAGCTCTTACTATGTGTCAGGCATTGCTTTAAGTGCTGTATGTGTATTCACCCACTGTGAGGCAGGGACCACATTAGCGTGGACCGTAAGTCATGGGGCGCAACTGCTTGGCATTCAGGTACAGATCAGCTCCTGAGTGAGGAGACAGCAAGAACAAGGCTGAAAATGGAGGCACCAGGTAGGTTCAAGAAAGAGACCTCAGCTCAGGCTACCAGGTGGGTACCCAGTTAATAGAGTTGCAAGATGGGATTCCATCTTGAGAGAGGCAGAAGCTCAGTTACTGGAACGGGGGCCCTTCATCAGACTTAACACCAAGTCCAGAAGTCATTTGGTGCCTGCTCTGAGAAGTGTAGCAGCAACAGGCTCAGGAGGGGAAATACTGGGGCTTGCCATTGACTTCCTCAGGCTTATGACTTATGGTTATGGTGACATACATGAGACCTGAACCTGCAGTTAAAAAGTCCTTGATACTAGCATGTCTTGTTCTCATTTATTTCTTCATTGCAACGAGTGAACGTGGGGTTCAGCTGTAGGGCTGCTGGGCAGCACCGCATGGCAGGCTCTCTATAAGCTGAGTGATACAATCCTTTGACTCATTTTTATCTTTAGTATTGGTTTTAATTCACAAGAAGCGTTAAAGTAATTTCTGTTGGTTCAGCAGAGTCGTTTTCACTTCCTTGTCTCGTTGGGGCGCATGCCATGTATTGTTAACTTTTGGCAAAGGAAAATAGACTAACACATTGTCTTTTTATTTTTTATTTTTTAAATTATTTTTTGGTGGAAGACTATCCCCATCTTGTGGATATTTGCATTGTGTTTTAGCTTCCACGGTTTTGAATACAGATTCACCCAGATTGGGCACTTGATCGCAGAGATTGTTCTTAGAGGCTTCTTTGGTCTTCAATTTTACCAGCATTTTGGATTCTGGACACAGAAGCACCAGGCAGTCCCACTTATGCTTTTTTTTTTTTCTTGGAGACAGGGTCTTTCTCCATCACCCAGGCTGGAGTGCAGTGGCATCATCATGGCTCCTGGGCTCCAGTGATCTTCCCACTTCAGCCTCATGTGTAGCTGGGACTACATTAATGCCTGGATACTTTAAAGAATGTCTTGTAGAGATGGGCCTTCACTCTGTCTCCCAGGCTAATCTCAAACTCCTGGCCTCAAGGAACCCTTCCATCTTGGCCTCCCAAAGTGTTGGGATAACAGGCCTGAGTCACTGCGCCTGGCCTCACGCTCTATTTACCTTTATCCCTGTCCTGCACTTTGACCATTTTCAAAGTCCTCTCAAAGTAATGGTTTCCTCTCCATATGCTTCTCCATGCAGACTTAAGGAACAGGTTATATATTCTACTTTAAGATGAGGGAATTTATTGTGTAGCACAGAATAAATCAGTCTTAGACCGAGGCCAGAAATCTCTGATTTTCTTGACTTCAAATCACTTACCAACCCCCACCCTCTGCCCTGCCCCCAACTTCAAGCATGGAGAAATGTAAATGACAGCTGTGTCTCAAACCATCTTTCAGAAAGCTGACCACAAATATAAGTGACACTGTTTATAAAGTACCAGTGAACTTTATCCAAACGGAGTTTGTTTTCCCTTAATTATTTGTTAAGTGCATTTCTCAAATTTTCAGAAATGGAGATGAGTTTACTTTATGAGCCGTCCCATAATGTTTTGATTACTATTTTAAGAAGTTAAAGACCTCCAAAAATTGGATATGACTTAAACATACATGTATGGTATAAGAGTAAAGATTAGGACTTGGAGTGATTTTGTCTGGTGCACAGAAAAAATTCTGTTACATATAGTTAAAATGAATTTTTAAAAATTTGGTGCTGAAATAGTAAATCAGTCTTTAGGCATTCACTTTGGTAAAATTCCTGGAAAGCACTAGGCATATGGAATGGTATAATACAAAGTTTTCCAAATAGGGATTTGAAGTGATTGCTTTCAGGGCATGGAATAATGAGAAAGAAGTCTCTTGTTACATATGGACAATGCATTCTTGGAGACAGAGTCTTGAAGTAGGAAATGCTTGGGCACGTTCTGGATTTGCACATGCTGATGCCTGCATGTGTTCCATTCTGTCTGGAAATGTCTCCCTAGGCTGTAAGCTGCATGATGATAAGGTCTTAGTCAGTTTTGTTTATCATTGGATCCCTTGGCTTAGAACAGTATACAGACTTAATATATATTTGTTGAGTGAATTAATGAACACATACATAAAGGCAGCAAGAAATGAATGTAGGTCTTTATTAGTGACAAATGAATGAAACTAAAATTCAAGAATTGGGGACTTGTATGCCATTTGATCATGATCATGATGACAAGAATATATCATTTAAAATAATATATCATTTAAAAATAATTGTGCATTGAAAATGCATGCCAGGTCAGACACAGTGGCTGACGCTTGTGATCCCAGTATTTTGGGAAGCCGGGACGGGCTGATCACTTGAGATCAATAGTTTGAGACCAGCCTGGCCAATATAATGAAACCCCATCTCTACTAAAAATGCGAAAATCAGCTGGGAGTGGTGGCAGGCACCTGTAATCCTGGCTACTCAGGAGGCTGAGGCATGAGAATCACTTGAACCTGGGAGGCAAACGTTACAGTGAGCCAAGAGTGCACCATTCACTCTGTCCTGATTGATACAGTATCACTCAGTCTCTAAAAAAAAAAAAAGAAAATGTATGGCCAAGTGGGAAAAGCTTGGATTTTTTCATACTGGGGACAAAATATGAGATTGGAGATGGCATACCTAGCAGAGTCCTTGTCACATAAGAGAAATATAGAACATTTATTTTCTGTTCTTGTTAGTGCCTTTAGATGAAATTGAGAAGGAAGCAGTCATATCTTAAGTCAGTGATTCTTGAGTAGGGTGATTTTGCCTTCTATGTGACATGTGGCAATGTCTGGAGATGTCATTAGTTGTCATGACTTGGGGGAGGGTCCTACTGGCATCTAGTGAGCAGAGGCAACAGTGATGCCAGTGCATCCTGCAATGCACAGGATAGCCCCATACATCAGAATTACCTGGCACTAAGTGCCAGTGGTGTTGAGGTTGAGAAGCTCTGTCTTAGTCACTCGTAAAGGTATGTTAAAATATTGAGCCAGGGGGAGGGCCAGTGGGAGGGGGAGGAGGGGAGGGATAGCCTGGGGAGAAAAGCCAAATGTGGGTGAAGGGGAGAAGAAAAGAAAGCACACTGCCATGTGTGTACCTACGCAACTGTCTTGCATGCTCTGCTCATGTACCCCAAAACCTATAATCCAATAAAAAATTAAAAAAAAAAATATTGAGCCAGTTAAAAAGTGTCTCATTGTATATATCTCATGTTGAAGCAGATATTACTAAAGTCTGTTAATATGCAGCACATAAGTGAATATTCTTATTACTTTATGCTTTGGTTCCTGACCCAAATCACTTTTGTTTTTAAAAGCTGATGGTGGCTGGGCACGGTGGCTCATGCCTGTAATCCCAGCACTTTGGGAGGCTGAGGCAGGCGGATCACGGGGTCAGGAGTTCAAGACCAGACTGGCCAACATGGTGAAACCCCGTCTCTACTAAAAAATACAAAAATTAGCTGGGCATGGTGACTTGTGCCTGTAATCCCAGCTACTTGGGAGGCTAAGGTGGAAGAATTGCTTGAACCAGCACCAGGGAGGCAGAGGTTGCAGTGAGCCAGGATCGCACCACTGTACTCCAGCCTGGGCTATAGAGTGAGACTCCATCTCAAAAAATATATATATATATTTCTGCAAATATCAGGGACTCAGGGACTCTTTTCATCAATATGTTTATATATTTTAAAAAAAGATATTTGCTTTCCAAACAGTACAGTAAACATACACGTAATGAATCATTGCTGAGCTTAGCAAGCACTATTACTTGATAAAGTTACAACAGCCACACGAGAATGGAGCTGTTGTCTATAGTTTGATCAAAATACATTTGATCAGTTTGCTGATATTTATTGAAATGAAACTTAGTTGACATTATGTATTTCATATACACTTAACCTAGATCTACTAGATTTTTATATTTAAAAAGAGTTTCTATTTTCTCTGTAAGAATATTAATGAATTTCTGTAGCAGAGGAGAGTTGGAAAATTAGGGTAATTCCATTGTTTCATTTACTCTGTCTTTCAGACATTGTGAAATGTTTCATATTTGAATAACTGGAGTGGGAGAGACTTTGAAGATATTCTTTGTGTTTGTTGTCATTGGCTTGAAAGTTGGCCCTTTTTCCCGGACATTTCATGACACATCAGTAACTCACGTGGTGGGATCACAGGTGTTGCCTTTGGTAGACTGATGTTCTCATAATGGAGATCTGATGTATGGTATGCCGAATCTCTCTCCATGCTTCTGAGATTGCTCTTAACTCTTGAGTGCTATCTCAACTGTAGTTTCTTGTGATGAAAATTGATGACATTTACCAAATGCTGAGTGTGTATTGGGCACAGTATAAATGCTATTTGTGAATTAGCCATTTAATTCTCATCACAATATCATGAGGTAGCTACTATTATGATTCCCATTTTAGAGACAGGGAAGCAGGCTTGGAAAGGTTACGTGATTTGTCCATGGTTGTGTAACTAAGGGGTAGGGAGGCTGGAATAGTCATGTTACCCTATTGATGATCTTTGCTGTCTTCAAACGAGGGGCTGAGGCAGTGGGAGTGCTTTGAGTGAGATAGCACACAGAGAGAAGTCTGACCTTAACTCTAAATTCCAACAGTAATAAAATACCAATGAAGTATAACTCAACACCATTTCTTATAGCTCTGCAAGGAGAGAGAAGGCACTTGCTGGTAGAGTTGGGTTTAAAAAGGATCACCTTGTGGAGTCAGTTTTCCCTCCCCTTGGCCAGCAGTTGGAGCAGAATGTGGAAATACAGATTTGCATAACGCATGTCACCTGAGAGGATGCTGCTTGGGTCAGGCTTGGCTTCTATAGTGTGCACAGACCTCTTCATGCCCCAGGCTGCTCTAGTTGTACTTAGCAACCATCTAGGATTGCTGTGCCTCTGGGTAGCAGCACTTTTGTGGAGCTTCCCTGTCCATGCCTAGAAAGCTGTATGAATTGAGGCTTGTCCTGTACTTAATATGTGTCTACACATGTGTGTATGTATATGTGTGCATGCAATGTATGTTTGAGTGACTCTCATTGGTGGCAATGGGGAGTGTATGGGCACTTGCTGTATTTCTGGTAGTGCTCTGGTGGTCTCTGATCCTGTGGGGCTGTAAGTAGTTAATTGGTCCTAGTCTTCTCTGGTCTGTGAGCAGCTTAAGCAGAGATACTGTGTTAATACTAGTATTAACAGAGATGCTTTGGATTCTAGGCTCTCTCTGTTTTAATGATGAAGCAGCTAAGCCAAAGATGGGTAAATAGTGCCTGAGGATACTCAGCCCATAAGTAGAAGAGCTGAGGTTCCTACACAGGACTGTCCAGTGTCAACATCTGTAATTCTTTACTACTCTCTGCTCTTTCTTATGTCTTTGCATCCTTGGCATGTGGTATTAATCAGTAAGTCTTAGCTGAATGAATGCTGCTTGTCAATACTTGTAGGTGGATATTAAGCATTGCTTTCACCAGAGTATAATGCAGAGTTGTAATATACTCAAGGATGGTGGCAAGAATCCCCTGTACTTGGTGCTGAATACTCTGACTAATCACCAGAAGGAAGTTCTGTGTTCTCAGATCATCTGTCCCATTTGTGTCTGTTGGGTCTGGATTTCCCAGTCTTCAGGGCAGTTTCCCAGTCTGCCTCCCTAGCTCTTCTAGGAAAACTTTCTGAAATTTTCTTGATGCTGTTTGGAGTTCAACTTGCAGAATGATTTTTCAATCTGGCATTCCCTGATTGGGCCCTCCCCCTGTTGCCCTGGGAGAGAGGTCCTCACCTTTCCCCCAGCTCCAAGAGACAACACTGGCCAGGCATAGGGCACCAGGGTTGAAACGAAGGAAAAAAAATGCTAGAGGCAGCTAGAGAGAAAGGTCAGGTTACCCACAAAGGGAAGCCCAACAGACTCAACAGCAGATCTCTGAGCAGAAACCCTACAAGCCAGAAGGGAGTGGGGGCCAATATTCAAAATCCTTAAAGAAAAGATCTTTCAGCCTAGAATTTCATATCCAGCCAAACTAAGCTTCATAAGCAAAGGAGAATTAAAATCCTTTATGAATAAGCAATTGCTCAGTGATTTCATCACCACCAGGCCTGCTTTACAAGAGCTCCTGAAGAAGCACTAAACATAGAAAGGAACAACCAGTACCACCCACTCCAAAAATGTAACAAATGGTAAAGAGCATTGACACAGTGAAGAAACTGCATCAACCAATGGACAAAACAACCAGCTAGCATCAAAATGGCAGGATCAGATTCACACATAACAATATTAACCTTAAATGTAAATTGGCTAAATGCCCCAATCAAAAGACACAGATTGGCAAATTGGATAAAAAGTCAAAACCCATTGGTGTGCTTTATCCAGGAAACCCATCTCACATGCAGGGATACACATAGGCTCAAAATAAAGGAATGGAGGAAGATCTACCAAGCAAATGGAGAACAAAAAAAAGCAAGAGTTGCAATCCTAGTCTCTGATAAAATAGATTTTAAGCCAACAAAGATCAAAAGAGACCAAGAAGGGCATAGTGGTAAAAGTATCAATACAACAAGAAGAGCTAATGATCCTAAATATATATGCACCCAATATAGGAACACCCAGATACATAAAATAAGTTCTTAATGACCTGCAAAGAGACTTAGACTCCCACACAATAATAGTGGGAGACTTTAACACTCCACTGACAATTAGACAGAAAATTAACAAGGATATCCAGGACTTCAACTCAGACTTGGACCAAGGAAACCAAATAGACATTTACAGAACTCCACCCCAAATCAGCAGAATATACATTCTTCTCAGCACCACATCACACCTGATCCAAAATTGACCACATAATTGGAAGTAAATCACTCCTCAGCAAATTCGAAAGAATGGAAATCATAACAAACAGTCTCTCAGACCACAGTGCAATCAAATTAGAACTCAGGATTAAGCAACTAACTCAGAACCATGCAACTTCATGGAAACTGAACAACTGGCTCTTGAATGTCAACTGGATAAACAATGAAATGAAGGCAGAAATAAAGATGTTCTTTGAAACCAACGAGAATGAAAACACAACATACCAGAATCTCTGGGACATATTTAAAGCAGTGTTTAGGGGAAAATTTATAGCAATAAATGCCCACATGAGAAGCGAGGAAAGATCTAAAATCGACACCCTGTCATCAAAATTGAAAGAGCAAGATCAAAAAAATGCAAAAGCTAACAGAAGACAAGAAATAACTAAGATCAGAGCAGAACTGAAGGAGATAGAGATACAAAAACCCCTTAAAAAAAATCAGTAAATCCTGGAGCTGGTTCTTTGAAAAGATCAACAAAGTAGACAGAGTGCTAGCCAGATTAATAAAAAAGAAAAGAAAGAAGAATCAAATAGATGCAGTAAAAAACAATAAAGGGGATATCCACAGAAATGCAAACCACCATCAGAGATTACTCTAAACAACTCTGTGCACATAAACCAGTAAACCTGGAAGAAATGGATCCTGGACACTTGCACCCTCCCAAAACTAAACCAGGAAGAAGTCAAAATCCTGAATAGACCAATAACAAGGGCTGAGGTCCAGGCAGCAATTAATAGCCTACCAACCAAAAAAAAGCCCAGGTTCAGATGGATTCACAGCTGGATTCTACCAGACATACAAAGTGGAGCTGGTACCACTCCTTCTGAAACTATTCCAAACAATCCAAAAAGAGGGACTCCTTCCCAAATCATTTTATGGGAACAACATCATCCTGATACCAAAACCCGGCAGAGACTCAACAAGAAAAGAAAACTTCAGGCCAATATCCATGATGAACATAGATGCAAAAATCTTCAATAAAATACTGGCAAACCGATTGCAACAGCACATCAAAAAGCTTATTCATCATGGTCAGGTAAGCTTCATTCTGGGGATGACATATGCAAGTCGATAAATATAATTCACCACATAAACAGAACCAAAGACAAAAAAACCACATGATTATCTCAATAGATGCAGAGAAGGCCTTTGACAGAATTCAATAGCCCTTTATGCTAAAAACTCTCAATAAAGTAGGTATCAACAGAATGTATCTCAAAATAATAAAAGCTATTTATGACAAACCCACAGCCAATATCATACCGAATGGGCAAAAAGTGGAAGCATTCCCTTTGAAATCTGGCACTAGACAAGGATGCCCTCTCTCACCACTCCTATTCAACATAGTATTGGAAGTTCTAGTCAGAGCAATCAGGCAAGAAAAAGGAATAAAGGGTATTCAATTAGGAAAGGAGGAAGTCAAATTGTCTCTGTTTGCAGATGACATGATTGTATATTTAGAAGACCCCATCGTCTCAGCCCCAAATTCCCTTAAACTGATAAGCAACTTTAGCAAAGTCTCAGGATACAAAATCAACTTGCAAAAATCACAAACATTCCTATACACCATAACAGACTTAAAGAGAGCCAAAACAAAAACGAACTGCCATTCACAATTGCTATAAACAGAATAAAAGACCTAGGAATACAACTAACAAAGGATGTAAAGGACCTCTTTGAGGAGAACTACAAACCACTGCTCAACGAAATAAGAGAGGACACAACAGATTGAGAAATATTCTGTGCTCATGGTTAGGAAGAATCAATGTTGTGAAAATGGCCATACTGCCCAAAGTAATTTATAGATTCAACGCTATCCCCATCAAGCTACCAATGACCTTCTTCACAGAACTGGAAAAAACTACCTTAAATTTCATATGGAACCAAAAGAGAGCCCACATAGCTAAGTCAATTCTAAGCAAAAAGAACAAAGATGGAGGCATCATGATACCTGACTTCAAACTATACTACAAGGCTACAGTCATCAAAACAGCATGGTACTGGTACTAAAACCAAGATATAGACCAATGGAACAGAACAGAGGCCTCAGAGGCAATGCCACACATCTACAACCATCTGATCTTTGACAAACCTGACAAAAACAAGCAATTGGGAAAGGATTCCCTGTTTAATAAATGATGTTGGGATAACTGGCTAGCCATGTGCAGAAAGCAGAAACTGGACCCCTTCCTGACACCTTATATGAAAATTAACTCCAGACGGATTAAAGACTTAAACATAAGGCCTAACACCATAAAAACCCTAGAAGAAAACCGAGACAAAACCATTCAGAACATAGGCATAGGCAAGGACTTCATGACTAAAACACCAAAAGCATTGGCAACAAAAGCCAAAATAGACAAATGGGATCTAACTAAACTCCAGAGCTTCTGCACAGCAAAAGAAACAATCATTAGAGTGAACTGGCATCTGACAAAGGACTTATATCCAAAGTCTACATAGAACTAAAACAGATTTACAAAAAAAAAAAAACCAAAAACCCATTCAATAGTGGGCAAAGGATATGAACAGACACTTTTCAAAAGAAGACATATATGAGGCAAACAAACATGAAAAAATGCTCATCATCACTGGTGATTAGAGAAATGCAAATCAAAACCACATTGAGATAACACGCCATTATAAAATGGCGATCATTAAAAAATCTGGAGACAACAGATGCTGGAGAGGATGTGGAGAAATAGGAACACTTTTACACTGTTGGTGGGAGTGTAAATTAGTTCAACCATTGTGGAAGACAGTGTGGCGATTCCTCAGGGACCTAGAAATTGAAATTCCATTTGACCCAGCAATCCCATTACTGAGTATATACCCAAAGGATTATAAATTGTTCTACTATAAGGACATATGCACACGTATGTTCATTGCAGTACTATTTACAATAGCAAAGACCTGGAACCAACCCAAATTCCCATCGATGATAGACTGGACAAGGCAAATGTGGCACATATACAGCATGGAATAATATATAGCCATAAAAAACGATGAGTTCGTGTCCTTTGTTGGGACATGGATGAACCTGGAAACCATCATTCTCAGCAAACTGACACAAGAACAGAAAATTAAACAACACATGTTCTCAGTCACAGTCGAGGGTTGAACAATGAGAACACAGGGACACAGGGAGGGGAGCATCATGCACTGAGGTCTGTCGGGGGGACTAGGGGAGGGACAGTTGGAGGTAGGGAGTTGGGGAGGGATAACTTGGGGAGAAATGCCAGATTTAGGTGATGGGGGTGGAGGCAGCAAAGCACATTGCCATGTATGTACCTATGCAACAATACTGCATGTTCTTCACATGTACCCCAGAACCAAAAATGCAATAATGAATATATATAAATAAAAGTATATGGACCCCTTTAAGAACACACCTTGTGCTGTGCATGCACACAGGCACATGTACATGTGCACATGCGTGCACACTGCACACACTTTGTCACAGAATTTCAAGGGACCCAGAAACCCTGCTGACTCAGCGTGTCCATTTGCTAGTTACACACATGTAAAGGATCTCTTTTTTATTGAGTTCTGTCTGTCTTTGACAGTCTGTGGCATGCCATGATAAAGTTCTTTTTAAAATACCAAGTTTATTGAAAAGATAGTCTTGTGTTAGAACTTGTAAAACCCACAAACTTTTCAGCCTGGGTTTTGAAGCAAAAAAGGAAGGTTTAGAATTACAATATAGACTCTCATCAAATAGCTGCTGACAACTCTAGACATTAAGCCGTCTGGGTTCTTCCTCTCCCTGCCTTCTGTCTTTTTATCCCATGCTCTCATCATCTGTATTATATACAGACAATGGGATGAATGTTTTCTCTTTGAAGGAATAAATACTGGAAGGATGTTTCATAGTTGCAAATTTAGTCTTAGAGAGAAGATCAATAATTTATCTTCAGTTTTATTTTAAATGGAAGGAGTATTTGAGGAGCTTCTGGATCCCACAGAAGAACTTGAAATCCTCTCTCCCCATTGATTTCGAACTCTGCATACAGCAGCTGCCTCCAAAAAGTACCCCCTTCCATGACCCTAAATTCTCAAATTCTTCTCACTACCTCTCTTCCCCACCCTCTCAATCTACCTGGACCTATTTTCTGCCAGTATATTTTGTTCATTATTATACAAATCCCACTGCCCTCAAGGAACTGATTCATAGACCTGCACTCCTTCCTTTTAGGGGGAATGTTTCAATCACTTATAGTTTCATAGATTTCTTTCATTTCTGTCACAGGTAGAAGTTAGGAAACCCAGGGAGTAAAAGACCACCCCACAGAGCATCCACTGTATTAGAAGACCATGTGGCACCCACACTAACTCCAGCAGACATTTTCTAAAGTGAAAGATACCTTTCAACAAACTAGCATTTTATTCATAACATTCTAACCAGTCCCTGGTATATTTGAATCAAGCTTTTGTTTCAGTTACATGTATTTTCAAAGGGAAATAAGTGAGCAAAATAAAATATTTGATTTTCAGCAGTTAAGATGGTTAAATGCAAACGTTTTTGGCTTGCCCCTCTTTTCCCCTCCATAATGTTTTCCCCCTGCTCTCCCTCCTTTCAGTGAGATAGCCTGTTGTTCAAGGATTCTAATGGGATTTTATTTACTGCCTGTTAGAAACAGTTGAAAAAAATTTACATTTGGAACAATCCAAGGATTTTGAAACATTCTCTTGGCAGTTTTTTTTTTTGGCAGCTAGGATATGCCTGCTCAAAATATTTTTAATGTTTTACCTTCATGGGTTCTGCATTTGCCAGTGTAAATGTTTCCAAATTGTTCTCTTGATTTCATTCTTAAGACCCTAGGCAATGAGTATAACGTGTATAAATGTACACACAAGTGTATATTCGTATATTTGTGTATATATAAAGAGAAAGTACTTTGTTCTTTTGGTTTAAAAATACAATGGTTTCTTGTGAAGAGAAATCATAATTGTGAAGCTACGGTTATCAGAAGCCAGCTAATTGAATTCCACTGAGAACTATTAGTCATATACGGTAAGGATGATGACTATCATCATCATCATCTCAAAACTTGCCTTGGCATTTATAAGAAACCTCATGACAGCAATATATTTTAGAAATGCGGACATCACTAGTTCTTTTTATTTTCTTTTAAACATTTCAACAAAATGGCACTTATAAATTAGCATCTCCTGGGCCCTACATAAGTAATTTAATGTGAAACTTAAAGATGTGAAAAAGATTTTAACAGGGTGGATGGATTCTGGCAATATAAGGTAGTGAGTTAGAAATGTAAGTTAATAATATATGACTTTCAATAAAGCTCTCAGTTTTTTATATTTTCAAACTTTAATTCTTTTTATTAATAGTTCTGCAAAACAGCTCATTTGGAAAAAATTAATTTTGTATCTCTTCTTCAATGACATAGAAGGTTAAATGCCCTATCATACCAGGCAGTGAGAGAGTAAAAATTTAGGGATTTCTGTTTGAGTTTTCTTCTTCCCTTAAGACATTTGTCTTTGACACTTTATATTTTTAATTTTTATTATTTTTTTTTTTGCTGCATTTAGGAGACCTAATGTAAGGTATTGAAACAAGCAGTTGTCTCGAGACTTGTTTCTGCCATCATTGACATTTATTTAATTTTGGATGTTGCATAAGTTACTTAATTTCTTTGGCCATCAGTTTCCTCACCTTAGAACAAAGTAATTAGACGAGGTGATATCCTAAGTCCCTTTTAGCTGTCTGAACACTACTTTTCATCAGTGAAGTTCAACTGGCCTCCTTGAAGAACGTAGAGTGCCAGACCATTATTACATGAGTTACAGATAAGGTCTGGGGAGTTACATAAAACCATATATTATAATTGGCTTGCAGTACTCTGAGTACCACATAATAATGCTATTTTATTGTTCAGTGTATTAGAGGTTACAGATTCCCCCATTGCCGGGAATATACTGAATCCCCTTGGCCTTGGCAAACAGACTGCTTCTATGAGTTGCATTGCACATGGTTATAAACCCAGTGGCTTTCTGAGATAATGTGCAAGGTAATGCCATCTTCCAAATGAAAAAAAAGTTTTATTTACCAATTCCTCAAAGAGAACATATTTCTCCTCACTTTAAAAATAACTCCATCACCAAAAATAAATATACGTAGTAAGATGGAATTATTTCCAAATTTATATGCTATATTTTTTTCTAGTGTAAGTAAATTGTAGTTATGAAACAAAAAACTAAGAGCTTTACTGCCCCTTAGGTAGTCTAATTACTTAAAAATTAACAAACAATGGTTTTATGCTGTGCTTTTTTAAAGCAAGAAAATATGTATCAGTGTATAACAATACTGATCTTGAATAAAGGAAGTGTGTTTTTAAAATATAGATGGGGGGCCGGGCGCGGTGGCTCACGCCTGTAATCCCAGCACTTTGGGAGGCCGAGGCAGGTGGATCACAAGGTCGAGAGATCGAGACCATCCTGGTCAACATGGTGAAACCCCGTCTCTACTAAAAATACAAAAAAAATTAGCTGGGCATGGTGGCGTGTGCCTGTAATTCCAGCTACTCAGGAGGCTGAGGCAGGAGAATTGCCTGAACCCAGGAAGCGGAGGTTGTGGTGAGCCGAGATCGCGCCACTGCACTCCAGCCTGGGTAACAAGAGCGAAAACTCTGTCTCAAAATAAAATAAAATAAAATATAGATGGGGCAAATTTTTCTTAACATACTGATGTCACCACAGATAACAATTATAAACTCTGAACAAAATATAAAGTGAACTATTTTTGAAGGCATTCAAGAGAAATAAAAAGCAGACTGAGATTGAAGGGGAGTGGACTAAAGAAAGAAGGGACCCCCAAACATCTGTATAAACCCCCACACATCTGTATATAAACAAGTTCATGGCTGATTCTGGGGAGACTCCAAAGTTACTAGTGAAAAGCAGCAGCTGGAAAACTAAAAGAACTAAGTTCCAGCTACTACATACTATAGAGGAAAGATAATTTGAAATTTGAATCTAGCCAAGTAACTGCCTGGGCAACAAAATATTCAATATTCTTTAGAGTAAGATACAGAGTCGCCACAACATAATGTTCATAATACCCTATACCTAATAATAAACAGAGAAGAAAAGGAAATTTGACTTATAGTCGAGAGATAAAACAGGCAGTAGAAAATAACCTTAAGGTGACAGACGACATTGGAATTATTACACAAGGACTTTAAAAGCATCTATTATAAATATGCCCAAGGACTTAAAATGTGATCTGAATGAAACAAAAGATGGAGGAAATTTTAATAAAAAAGTAGAAAACATTAAAATACAAGTAGAAGTTTGAAAGGGTAAGTGGCCTTGAAGATAGATCAATATTAATTATTTAGAAAACAAAGAGAAAAATTATTAAAGAAAAATGAATAAAGTCTCAGTGCTGTTGGAGTAATGTCATGTAATTTAATGTCTATATAACTGTAGGCTCGGAAGGCAAGAAGAGAGCAAATGTAACATGAAAAATGTTTAAAGAGATAGTATTAGACAGTCTTGCAGATTAGGTGAAAAACATAAATTTAGAGATTAAAGAAGCTCAGCAAACCCTAGGCAAGATTAATAAAAAGGAAACCACACCTGGGTACTGAATAATAAAACAACTGAAAACAAAAGATAAAGCAAAATTTGAGAGCAGCAAGTATGTTATGTAATATGTCATAAGACATATTATATACACTGGAACAATAGTACAAATTATCACTTCTCATCAGGTACAAAGCAGGTTATAAAATGGTAGAATGAGATTTTTAAAGTGCTACGAAATAAGCCGCCTGTACTCAGAATTCTGTATCCAAAGCAAAATCCTCCAAAAATGATGGTGAAGTAAGATATTTTCATAAAAATGAAAATGGAGACAATTTGTTGTAGCACATCTCTATAGCAAGGATTTCTGAAGGAATTTCTTTAGGCTTAAGGAAAATTACACCAGATGGGAACTCAATGTAATAGAGTGGAGTGCGGTTTGTAATGTAGATGTAATACATGTAAGAATGAAAGAATTTTACAACAAATGCTATTGTTATCTCAAGAATTGTGAGTTCTGTCAACCTATTATCCTGACAAGAAAGACAGTAGGATCATTGGTGGCAATTTCATGGTGCTTTATAGTTTTCAGAGTTTTTAAAGTGTATGTTAGTTCATTCTGAGAGTCATTCTCATAGGATTACTTGGGAAAATAATTTAGCAGATGATGTGAAAATCTGATGGTAAGAGAATGGAAAGGAATTGGTGGTAATGGGTATAGATAGATCACATATGAGAGTGACAGAAAGTAGCTGAGCACAGTGGTGCATAATTTTAGTTCTAGCTACTCAGAGGCTGAGGCAGGAGGATCGCTTGAGGCCAGGAGTTCAAGGCCAGCTTAGGCAACATAGTGAGGCCCTCATCTCTCTAAAACAAAACGTAACTTAAAAAAAAAGAGAAAGTGATAGCAGGTGGTAGTGGTGGTTTTCTCTCTGAGAAGTCCTGCTCTGATAAGTTGGTGACTGATAGGTTAGAAGGAGTGGGGACGAAAGGGAGAGGAAGGTGTTGATAACCCAATCCTGGTAGAAGCAATGGCTCTAGTCTTCGTTTCTATAGAATCATATATGCCTGCAGATTCTATAGAATCATATTTGCCTATAGGTTCTGTAGAATCTGTAGGCAACTAGGTAATCAAAACATTCTTGAAGGAGTCTTGATATTAAAAATTATTCTGCTTAAATGTGTCCACCATGGTCTCTAAACTTTTAAATTGCATATGTATATCAGCAAAAATGCTTCCGTATTACCCTACATATGCATCTTTTGAGGCAATACATTATTAATATTATAAAGCATCCTAAAAATAGTTCAAGTGGATGAAATAACATAACTGCCAATAAAATAAAAGTTGACATGTAAAGTTCTGGTATTTTTCTCTTGTATCCCAGCATTGTATTTTGTACTCTTTGGGTATGGGACCTAGTTTGAAGACCACTGCATTGACAAGGGGGATGCATTGGAGTTATTTTGTTTCTGATTATCTGTTTATGCATTTACTTATGAAAAACACATATCATTTTACACCATTGGAACATTGTATGCTTTTTAAAAACATCATAGATATCTTTAAAAATCAATTTTATTTTTAGCTTTTCCTCCTTACTTTATAATGGTGCCACTCTCTTTCATAAATAACTAAAATTAATAATGTGAATAGGCCGGGCATGGTGACTCACACCTGTAATCCCAGCACTTTGAGAGGCCAAGGCGGGTGGATCACGAGGTCAAGAGATCAAGATCATCCTGGTCAACATGGTAAAACCGTCTCTACTAAAAATACAAAAAATTAGCTGGGCATGGTGGCGTGTGCCTGTAGTCCCAGCTGCTCAGGAGGCTGAGGCAGGATAATTGCCTGAACCCAGGAGGCGGAGGTTGCAGTGAGCCGAGATTGCGCCATTGCACTCCAGCCTGGGTAACAAGAGCGGAACCCTATCTCCAAAAAATAAATAAATAAAAATAAAAAAATTATGTGGATAAAAACTCATCTTTGGTTTTTTCCCCCTTTGGTCTATATAATTATCTTTAACTGTTTTATTGCTTAATAAACAAGAAAGATATAGTACATAATGTTTCTACACCTTGATTTTCTTACTTAAAATACACCATAGAAGTTCCTCCATAGCATTGACCGGATTCATTTTTAGTGGTTATATAGTACTTCATTTTGTAACTGTGCTGATTTATTGAATAAATCTTCTGTTAATGAATATTTAGTTTCTGCTAATTTTTCTTTTTGTTGTTATGAACAGTCATTCAATAACCATGTTAAGTATACATCCTTACATATTAGACTATTATTTCTTAAAGAATATGATTAGTTGGTCAATGAGTATGTCAGTTTTTAATTTGACTTTTTATAGATTGGTTTCCAAAGTCTGTTACAATTCATGTTTCTACTAGGGATTCCAAAGTAGACTTCTCCCCACTTTATATCCCAATCAGCAATCGTTCTTTTAAAAAACTTTATTTTCTAATTAATTAGCAAGATAAGTGCAAATGTAATCTTAAGTTTGCATTTTCCACCGTACTGTTGAGGGTGGGCATTGTTTCATACATCATGGTCCTTTCGATTGATTTAGTGAATTGCTGATTCATGTCCTTTGTCCGTTTTCCTACTAGTAGGGTTTTGTTTCATTTGCATTGAGTCACCAATTTGTCTTGTTTTTACTTTGTGGGAAACTTCTGTATCTTATGCCCTAATTTTTTGTGTGCATTGCAGATATTTTTCAAATGTATTGTTTAGCTATTAACTTTATGGTGTCTTTTTAAACACAAATTTTTTTTTTTTTTTTCCAGACGGAGACTTACTCTGTCACCCAGGCTTTAGTGCAGTGGTGTGATCTTGGCTCACTGCAGCCTCTGCCTCCCAAGTTCTAGCGATTCCTCTGCCTCAGCCTCCAGAGCAGCTTAGACTACAGGCGTGTGCTGTCATGCCCAGCTAATCTTGTATTTTTTTGTTTTTAGTAGAGATGGGGCATCACTGTGTTGGCCAGGTTAGCCTGGCCAACTTCTGACCTCAGGTGATCTGCCCACCTTGGCCTCCCAAAGTGCTGGGATCATAGGTGTGAGCCACTGCACCTGGCCCACAAATGATTTTTAATTTATAAAGTCAATATATTTTTCTGAAAGTCAAACTTGAATTATTTGCTTAGAAATTCCAATGCAAAGTAGGGCAACTAGCCTCAGAGCAAGCCTCTCCTAGTATATATGGAAACTGTAGAGGCACTACCTTCACCATGTTCTCTGAACAGACCTACCAAGTTGAGGCTTAAATTGGGTACATACCCGACAAGTTTGGCTGTGAGTCCTACTGTCCTAGTATAAGAAGATTTACTTGCTCGGATTTTGCAGCTTCTCATACATTTTGTACTTGTGCTCCAGACATATTGAAATAAGCCATATATATATATTTTTTCTCCTGATATATTGGCTTTAGGGGAGAAAAACCCTCCCAGCATTTTCAGCAGTGTTAGAGGATCTTGCAGGTCTTGTAGGGCAGTAGATATTTTGTTTCAGCTGGATCTAGCACTAAAAGGGGATTGGAACAGATGTTTGAATTTGGTTAAATGCTTTCAATATTTATTACTTAGGTGACCTAGTTTAGCAGCAATTGTAATAGAAAAAAAACAAGGCCATTTGGGAAAAACAGAGTTTATTGCATTCACCTTAAAAATTGAAAGAATTTTCCCTTTTTATTTATTTTATTTTATTTAGCTTCAAGGTAGGAAAATAAAACCCTGAGAGATTCTCTTCCTAATTTGAACAGATATCTACATGTATATTACATTAAAAATTTTTCCCACATGAAATTTTTTTTTTTTGGTGTGACTGGATAACAGTTTTGGAGCTACAGTTCTTGATGTGCTGGTTGAAATCTCAAAGCTGGAGGACTATGGAAATATCTCATAGCGTCCTATACTTTATAAATGAAGAAACTGAGACTTAGAGGAATTTGGTAACATTTGAGTCGGGGCGCTCAGAGATTCAGGGCAGAAGGATGATTTGAGTTTCCCAGATCCCGCGTTCTTTTGTTTATTCTTCCTCTGTGTTGAGCACCATGTGCCATGTGGATGCCCTGTCCTGTAGAAGTGGGTGCTTGGGTCCTCCTACCCACTGCGTTCATCCTTGACTCTGTGGGTGCCTCTCATAGTGCTTTAGTGTCAGGAAGGTGCTGGCTAGTAAGAGGGAAAATTGTGAAAGAACAACTTCTCTGACATCTTCCCACTACCCTTTCCTTTCTTCTAGGTTTAAAGGTCACAAGGCGGAATATATAAAATTAGCCTCTGAAACCAAAATCCGTGACTGTCTCTTCTTGCTTCCATTAGGGATCTCTGTGGAGGGCTGAATAAAACAGTCATGTAAATCAACAGTCTGCATGCTCTGTCTGTATGCACAGTCTATGCTGTATGCACTGTCTGTATGCATAGTCTGTATGCTGTATGCACTGTCTGTATGCATAGTCTGTATTCTGTATGCACTGTCTGTAAGTACAGTCTCTATGTTGTATACACAGTCTGTATGCTGTATGCACTGTATGGATAGTCTGTATGTTGTAGACAGTCTGTATGCTGTGTGCACTGTCTGTATGGACAGTCTGTATGTTGTAGACACAGTGTGTATGCTGTATGCACTGTCTGTATGCACAATCTCTATGTTGTATACACAGTCTGTATGCTGTTTGCACTATTCGTATGCACAGTCTCTATGTTTTAGACGCAGTCTGTATGCTGTATGCACGGTCTCTATGTTGTGTGCACTGTCTGTATGCTGTATGCACTGTGTACAGTCTGTATACTGTATTCATTGTCTGTATGCACAGTCTCTATGTTGTATACACAGTCTCTATGCTGTATGCAGTCTGTATGCTGTATGCACTGTCTGTACCCACAATCTGTATACTGTATGTACTGTATATATAGTTTGTATTCTGGTATATTGTATGCACAGTCTTTATGCTGTATACAGTTTGTATGCTGTTTGCACTGTTTGTATACACAGTCTGTATACTGTATGCACTGTCTGTATACACAGTCTCTATGTTGTAAATACAGTCTGTATGCTGTATGCACTGTATGCATAGTCTGTATGCTGTATGCACTGACTGTACACACAATCTGTATACTGTATATACTGTATATACAGTCTGTATGCTGTATGCACTGTATGCATAGTCTGTATGCACTTTCTGTACACACAATCTGTATACTGTATGTACTGTATATACAGTGTATGCTGTATGCACTGTATGCATAGTCTGTATGCACTGTCTGTACACACAATCTGTATACTATATGTACTGTATATACAGCCTATATGCCGCTACATTGTATAAACAGTCTTTATGCTGTATACAGTCTGTATGCTGTTTGCACTGTTTGTATACACTGTCTGTATACTGGATGCACTGTCTGTATGCATAGTCTCTATGTTGTATATACAGTCTGTATGCTGTATGCACTGTCTGTATGCATAGTCTGCATGCTGTATGCACAGTCTCTGTGTTGTATACACAGTCTGTATACTGTATGCAGTTTGTATGCTGTATGTACTGTCTATGCACAGTCTCTGTTGTATACACAGTCTGTATCCTGTATGCACTGTATGTAAGCACAATCTGTTTGCTGTGTGCACAGTCTGTATGTTCAGTCTGTGTTGTAGATGCAGTCTGTATGCCATATGCACTGTCAGTCTCTATGTTGTAGATGCAGTCTGTATGTTATATGCAGTCTCTATGTTGTATACATTGTCTGTATGCATTGTCTGTATGTGCTTGCCTTTAGTCTCTTCATCAGCAGCCTGTTACCTCCTAATTCTTTTTTGGTCTGATAGGTAATTCCATATGGATGGGGTCATGGACCATAAATCCTTGTCTCCCTTTGTGTTTGTGTGTGTGTGTGTGTGTGTGTGTGTGTGTATGTGTGTGTGTGTGTGATGCTGCCATGTGGCATCTTCGTAATGGTTTGCTTATTCTTTGCCATTCCCTATGTGCATATTGCCCTTGAATACTCTCCAGGGGGAAGAGGTTTTCTGCATCAAATCATAGCTGACACTTTAATTTACTCTAATGCCCATCCTGCTTACTGAGTAGCATTCACCCATCCTGCTCAACAACTTGAAGGCAGGGAGGGCGCCATTGATCACTTGAATTTTGTGGAGAAAAACTGGCCCTGGGAGACTGAAGGTGACACCTGCACCTTCCTCCTACATCCCTGTTTCCCCTTCTGCTTGTTCTTAATCCTGATTATGAAACTGAGGACCCTCAACACAGGGGCATGGATTAGATTGTGTTGGACTGGACTTCTGTGGGAAACTTTTTATGGCCTATTGGGGGTTCCTTTCTGTGAGGTCCAAAGCCCTTTTCTTAACTGGAAAAGGCCTTGTGTTCTGCCAGATCCTCCCACCCTCTCCACAGGTCAAATAATGGATTTAGTAGAAATATGGAAAAGTTTAGTCCGTACATGCGCCAAAAATTGCCACTAGGAAGGCAGCAGTGTAAACAGTGTGTGACTAATTCTTTCTTTTAAGGAAAGCAGTTTTATGCGATTGTTTCCCTGCTGCTTACAAAGATACAGAGGTTTCCACAGATTCAAGTCTTCAGATGGCCAGCCGTACCCCAGTCTCTGGCCTGTTTCTCTTGTCCTCTTTTCTGTCACTAGTATCTCTCTATCACATAATATGCAGTCATATTTTGGCTCTCCCCATTCCTAATAGCACACTGTTGATTTCTCTGGCCCTTGTTAGTCTAGAGTAGTGACCTTCAACCAAACCCAGCAGCCTTTCCTAACTTCTTTTTCTTTTAATGAGACAGAGTCTCCCTCTGTGGACAGGCTGGAGGGCAACAGCGCGATCTCGGCTCATTGCAACCTCCGCCTCCCGGGTTCCAGTGATTCTCCTGCCTCAGCCTCCCGAGTAGCTGGGACTACAGGTGTGCACCACCACACCCAGCTAATTTTTGTATTTTTAGTAGAGACGGGGTTTTGCCATGTGGGCCAGGATGGTCTGGATTTCTTGACCCCATGATCCGCCCACCTCAGCCTTCAAGAGTGGCGGGATTATAGGCATGAGCCACGGCGCCCAGTCCCTAATTTCTTACTCCTTTGGCTTTCTGCAGCAGTTTGCAGGTGATCCTGTCCCGCTTCCTCCTAGAAACTTTCTTCCACTTGCCATTTTTGAACTGACTCGGTTCTTGTTTTTCTCCTCTTCTGACTTTTCTTTCCTCCTATATTCTATTTATGTGTCTGCCATTAAGTGTGAGTAGCCTCCAAGACTGTGTGGTTCCATGTTGTTTTTCCTGAAGCATTTTTGCATTTGAAGATGGTGGGTTGTCCTAAAATGTCACTATTCCTAAACTCAGAGGCTTTCCCTAACCTCTCCTTAGAGATCTACCCCACATTTCTGTTTCTAAACGAACATAATCATCCTTGCACTCTGATAGAGTAGCCCTTTCTTCTGACAGCTGTGACTCGGCACACCTCTTTGCACTTACTTTTCCCCTCATTTTGAACCAAAAATATCCTTCCAGTGGGCTTGAAACCTCTGAGTGTTGCTGTACCCCTTCCCTCGCTGTCCCTGCCCCTTTGCTCATTTGATCCTCAGGTCCTGTTACTTCCTCTTACAGTTACCTCCCTATGGCCCCTTCTTGATTTATTCACTTTAGTTGTTAAAATGTCTTGCTCTAGTGGATGAAGACTTGGCTTATTTGCTTCACCCCCTGTCCCCTAGCTTTCCTCCCAAAGTCATTATAGGTACACTGGGAGATACTGAGGGTTCACATCCAGACCAACACAAGAAAGTGAGTATCCCAATAAAGCAAGTCATGTGAATGTTTTGGTTTTAATGCATGTGAAAGTTATGTTTACACTATACCATTGTCTACTAAGTGTGCAACAGCATTATGTTCAAAAAACAATGTACATTAATTATTTAAAAATTGAAATTAATTTTTAAATAAAATTTTAAAATGCTTTATCGCTTGAAAATGCTAATGATAAAATGAGCTTTCAAATCATATGTGATCTTTGCTGGTAGAAAATTTTCTTTTTTTTTTTTTTGAGACAGTCTCTGTTGCCCAGGCTGAGTGCAGTGGCATGATGTTGGCCAACTGCAACCTCCATCTCCTGGGTTCAAGTGATTCCCATGCCTCAGTCTCCTGAGTAGCTGGGGTTACAGGTGTGCACCATCACACCTGGCTAATTTTTGTATTTTTAGTAGAGACAGGGTGTTACCATGTTGGCTAGGCTGATCTTGAACTCCCGACCTGAGGTGATTCACCCAACTCAGCCTCCCAAAGTGCTGGGATTACAGATGTGAACCACCATGCCTGGCCCTGTAATCTTTCTGCTGGTAGAGAGTCTTACCTTGATGTTGGTGTCTGCTGACTGATCAGGGTGGTGGGTGCTGAAGGTTGGGGTGACTTTGGCAGTTTTGAAAATAAGACAAAGAAGTTTATCAGGTCAATTGACTCTTCCTTTTATGAAAGATTTCTCTGTAGCATGTGATGCTCTTTGATAGCATTTCACCTGCAATGGAATTGCTTCCAAAATGAAAGTCAGTCCTCTCAAAACCTGCTGCTGCTTTATCAATTAAGTTTGTGTAATATTGTAAATCCCTGGTTGTCATTCAACAATGTTCACAGCATCTTCAGTAGGAGTAGATTCCATCTCAAGAAACCATGTTCTTTGCTCATCCATAAGAAGCGGTTTTTCATTCCTCCAAGTCTGATCATGAGATTATAGCAGTTCAGTCACATATTCAGGCTCTACTTGTAACTTTCATTCTCTTACTATTTCCTCCGCATCGGCAGTGACTTCCTCTATTGAAGTCTTGAACTTTTGACCTTAGGGTCATCCATGAGAGTTGGAATCAACTTCTTACAAATTCTTATTAATGTTGATATTTGGACCTCCTCTGATGAATCACAAATGTTCTTAATGGCATATAGAATGACGAATCCTTTCCAGACTTTTTTGAATTTACTTTGCCCAGATCCATCAGAGGAATCACTATCTCTGGCAGCTGGAGACTTAAGTAATGCATTTCTTAAATAGTAAGACTGGAAAGTTGAAATAACTGCTTGATTCGTGGGCTCCAGAATGGATGTTGTGTTAGCAGCCACCAAAAAAAATCAACTTTTTTATACACCTCAGTCAGAGAGCTCTTGGGTGACCAGGATTGTCAATGAGCAGTAGTATTTTGAAAGGAAATCTTTTTTTCCTGAGAAGTAGGTCTTAACAGTAGGGTTAAAATATTTAGTAAACCATGCTGCAGACACATGTGCTGTTTTCCAGGCTTTGTTGTTTTCTTTGTAGAGCACAGGCAGAGTAGGTTTAGCAGAATTCTCAGGAGTCCTAGGATTTTTGGAATGGTAAATGAGCACTGGCTTCAACTTAAAGTCATCAGCCGCCAACAAGTCAGCTTGTCCTTTGAAGCTTTGAAATCAGGCATTGACTTCTTCTCCCTAGCTGTGAAGTCACCCTTTACTTGACTTGGTTTAAGGGAACCTTTCTGTGGTCCCTGTGACAACTGCTTCCTCTGTGTCTGTACTCTTCCAGAGTGACTCCTGACCAGTGAACTTGAACTACCAGGTTGTAACCCATCAGGGAACTCAGGAAGTCATAAAATACATGTAGCGGTTCAAGACTATGTTAAAAGAATAGCTTAGAAGAAAAAATATCAGGGTGCCCTGGAATCATAAGGGTAAACACTGTTTTGTAAAATTTGTTTTAGTTATACCAAAACACAGACATATATACAGATGTGTATTGGATCTCCATGTAAAATGTACTTTTTACTGTAGGTTGAGGTGAAAGAAGGTAGAAAACGATTTTTTTAAGGTCATGGCTTGCTCCCCCCTTTTATAACAGTCAGTGTTTCTCGGTGCATTTTGAATCTCTTACAGATTTGTTGAAATGTCTCTTGTATGTTTATTAATGGATGATATGAAACATATTTATTAACCCGTGTAGAACAGGTCTGGATCAATCAGAAGGGATGCTGGAGCAGAGACCCTGAGTTCTCCAGCTCTGTCAAATGTTAACTCTTTATTTATAGAATTAAGGAGATGTCTTAGGGGACCCAGTGGATGGGATAGGAAGATCCACGAGTGGAGAGAACTTAGGGCATTAGGATAGTAGCTCTTCACCATACAGAGTGTTTAAATATTTTAAACCACGAGTGTGGCTGTACTATTGCATAACAGCTAGATATCAACCCTGGGTTTATATCTTTTTAATTTCTTACCTGTAACTTTAAAGGTATCTTTGGAGGAAGGGAAAATATATGGGTGCCCCCACCAACCACTTTGAACTCAAATCCCTGTAGTTTTTAATCTAATTTTCATCTTCAAAGTTTAGTCCCCCACTTAAAAAAGTTACAGTTACATTGCTATGACTAATTTGATGTTCACTGGTGACAGTAAAGCCTTTTTTTCTGAGAAGAGGGAAGGGAGGAGGAAATCCCAATTTAAATGGAGAGAGACTGTTTCCTGAAATACTCAGGGTAACGGATAAGGAAAGGAAGAAGAAGTAAACAGGATATCTATTTGGTTTTTTGTTTTATTGCATTTTAGGTTTGGGGGTACATGTGAAGAACATGCAAGATAGTTGCATAGGTACACACGTGGCAGTGTGATTTGTTGCCTTCCTCCCCTTCACCTGTATCTGGCATTTCTCTCCATGGTATCTCTCCCCAACTCCCCATCCCCCTTGTAACACTGCAAGGTGGTCTGAAGTGGAAATAACTGTGAATTATGAAATTAGAGGAAAAGGTAGACACCAACCGTGAAGGAGGAAGTGAAGAAGAGAGTGTAGGTTGGTGGTTCCACATGATGTTTGTAGGATGAGTAATGGGACAGTTTCCTCTGCTTGCCCCAGCAGGGGCCCTCTCCATAGCCTTGCTTCTGACTCTGTGGGGCTGTGGGGCAGAGGGGCATCAGCCTGTGGGTTACCTGTGCACGCACACCTGTCATGGGGGAAGCCGGAGAAGGTAAGGGAGTGGGGGCAGCTGTGTGTCGCTTCATATTTGCAATGTGTTTGCAACTTGAGGAATAAGTAGACAGTAGTGGCACTTAACTACTGATTTCCTTAAGTTAGTGATGGATGAGGGCTGTTACTCAAGTTCTAGACCTAGTACAGCTTGGTTTTATCTTGTTTGTTTATTACCTTTCTGTTACATTCAGGGGAAAAGGGCTTGTGCACATGTATGTTTTCAGCTAATTTCTTGTTGTCCCCTGCTTCCTTAATTCAGAGAGGAGACAGAGACAACCCCAACTAAAAGGCCGACCCCATGCTCTTACCTTTCTGGCTGTGGTTGGGTGCATGAATTAGATGCAAGTAGCCCAAGGTCTCCTGGAAAGCTGGGTTTTCCCTTCCCTGAATAGGAGCTAGCATGTCAATCTCTCAGTGGGTCAGAGCAGCATGGCGACAGGGTAGCAGCATGGCTGCAGAGCAAGTTGTTCTGAGATGCGGAGGAGTCCTCTTTCCAAGAGGCTGATAGAAGAGACTTATGGTTCTTATCAGTCACTACCAGATGTGTCCAGCTGTTTCACTTGCTGCTCTATCCCAACCAAACACAATTAAAATTTAAAACAACACTCACATCATCAAAAACAAGTCTTCACAATGTTAAGCCTTAGGCTTTTAGTAATTTAGTCATTAGTCTGGTGACAAAGGGAGTGGCCTTGCGTAGTATTGCATCTGGGAAAATCCAGTCCTAAAATAGATGTTCCAGGCTTTCCTGAGACCACAGGGTTTAAAGGGCATAGATCCATCTGGGAAAATCCAGGCCCAGAATAGATTTTCTAGGCTTTCCTGAGACCACAAGGTTTAAAGGGGGTAGATCCAGATTACTGACCAAGAGGGAAGCAGCCTAACTCTAGCCTCTTTTATTCCTTTATCTCTCATGAATGCCTTGTCCCACAGAATAGCTCATTCACCAGCTCTGATGAGAATGAATCCAGTAGAGTGAGACTACTCAAGTTTCTTTTACTGCTTTTGGTATGAGGCATTGTATGGTGGTGTTTTGGGTGGCTTGGCAATCTGCCTATTGTACTGACTGCCATGGCATCATTTCTTCCCCTTGTTCAGATAGTCCCTCCTTAGGGTCAGTCTTTTGGGTCAGATTACATTAGAGAGCACGTTCGCTTCTAAAGGCCCAGTTTGCAGCAAAAATGCACCGTTCTAACAATTTCAGTAGCCATTTTGCATATTCTGGAATTAGTTCATATATTTTCTTTACATTTTTCATTACTATTCCTCAGGGAATAACTGAATCTGGGCAGAGGCTTATTTTAAAATATGAATTAGATGCAGTGGAAGAGAACTGTCACAGTAAACAAGGGTTGGGCCGGGAGGGTGAGAACATAGGAATCATGTTCAGAAGTTCCCCGAAGGCTTGACTTGTGCTATTAAAAAGATAATGAGAGTATACTTAAAAAACATTTAACTCAAGTAGTACAATTTATATCATTATGAGATACAGCATAAAAATTGTTTCCCTAAAGTGGCATCGTAATTTATATTTCCAAAGGGAACTAAAATTATTTTTTTAGTTTACATTTGTTCAGATTTTTACAGTCATTTTTTTCTCAGCTCAGTGTCACAGAGATTCTACACTACAGATCAGAAAACTGAGGCTCAAAGAGATTAACCAGAGTTGGAAGGTCCCACTGTATCATACAGGCTTTAATTATTCATGGTTGGTGTTGCTTAACTCATCAAGGTGGGGATTTCTTGGATAATTCCCCTCCTGTGCTTTCTTCCCTGTTTCCCCCCTTCTCATTTCCAGTGCTGCATACTTAATGTATATGTATTACCTGTTTGTGTATACCTCTTTGTCTTTTTTCCTTTTTAGAGATGGGGGTCTCACTCTCGTCGTTCAGGTTGGAGTGCAGTGATCCAGTCATGGTTCATTACAGCCTCAAACTCCTGGGCTCAAGCGATCCTCCCATCTCAGCCTCCTGAGTAGCTAGGACTACAGTCATGCACCATCAAGCCTGCCTCCATCTTTTTCTTAAATATAAATGCCATGTTTTTGCGTGAAGGCTTATGGCAGCTGTGCTCTGAATCCTGTGATAGAAGTTACCCATGATCCACTTATCGTTACACTTCTTAACTAGACAGGCAGAATCCCTTTCATGAAGGACGCTTCTCAGAGTAAGCTGTCATTTACCTTCTTGTATGTTATGAATGGTCAGTGACACTATTTGCAGGACAAAAATGAGCCTTGCTTGAAATTGATGTTGCTTTCTACATTTAACTCATTTCTTATTCTTTCCTTCTTATTTGACTTTTAAAATTCCATTATTTTGGCCAGGCCTGGTGGCTCATGCCTGTAATCCTAGCACTTTGGGAGGCCAAGGCAGGTGGATCATGAGGTCAGGAGTTCAAGACCGGCCTGGCCAACATGGCAAAACCCAGTCTCTACTAAAAATGCAAAAATTAGCTGGGTGTGGTGTTATGGTAGTAGGTGCCTGTAATCCCAGCTACTTGGGAGGTTGAGGCAGAAGAATCGCTTGAACCTGGGAAGCAGAGGTGGCAGTGATCTGAGATGGTGCCATTGCACTCCAGCCTGGGTGACAAGAGCAAGACTCCATCTCAAAAAAGAAAAAAAAAAAAAAGAGTCCATAATTTAATACCTTCTCTTCACTTTGTTTCTTCCCAGAGTGACTCCCCTTTCCTCCCAGAGCATGATGATTCATCATGGCCAGACCCAAGAATATGTGCTGAAGCCCAAGTACTTTCCAGCCCAAAAGGGGATTTCAGGAGAGCAGTCCACCGAACCTTCGTTCCCTTTAAGATACGTGCAGGATCAAGTTGCGACACCTTTTCAGTGTGAGTATAATCTCATCAGCCATTTTCCTAAGTTACAGTATCAGAGTTTGGAAACGTTTTGTTCAGTGTAGATGGCTTTAATGTGTCACAGTAGATAAAATTCAAGAGTCAGTAAAAAATCCACTTGGTTCCTAAAACAACCAGACAGCAGACATTTAGCATGATTTTCTTCTTCTGAGGAAAAGCAGTTTTTCCTGGATTTTGGAAATGAATCTGAAGTGACCTGCCCGTAATTCTGTTTCTGCAAGATGGCTTCATTTCTAAGACATATTTGCTCTAATTTTGGGTCCAGTCATATGTCTGACATGTTTACATTGATAAAATATTTTCTTTAGTAAGCTAGCCAGGACTCATGCCTCGTGAAATGCCTGAAATGTCCTGCATAACTCTCTGAGGTTCTCCTGTGGTGGATATTTTTATATTATAAGGCTCACCTCGTTTTTAGTGTATCAAGCAGCTGGTGTGGCAGATTTCTCTGAATTTGTAAAGCACTATTGTATCAGTGGCCAGTTTAGTTAATATCTCGCTATGTGAGAAGCTCAAGGACAAGGCCTGGCTCAGAGGGTGGGGAATGTGATGATTTGTGGTTTAGGTATTACAGAGTGTCTGCTGGCAGCATCTGGAGAAAACGTTCTGGAGTGAGGCGCAGACCATCCAAAGGCAAAAGCTAGACACATGCTCTCGTTCCAGCGGCTTCCTGCCCTGTCACATGTTGACTGATTGCCTGCACCATAGGTAATGAAAGAAAATGCCAGTTGTGAGGTGGAAAAGGACCATCTTTCACCACTGGGAATAGTATGAAGGGTTGAGATACAGCTTTCACTACTGTTTGGCACTTGTGAAGTCCATATTCGTTGTGGCTTTGGTTCCCTATACCCCCTGCACCTTCCCATTTCTGTACTGAATCTAAAGTGATTGACTCTTCCCTCAGAATGGGTCATTTAACAAAAAAAGTATCTAACAGTAGGTTTGCACATCCACATTTTGTCTTTTGAGAAAGTCTTGCTCAGTAACTGGTGGCTGGACCCCAGAACAATAGTTTTGGGACGGTTTATTGGGATGATGAGGAAAGTGAGCCCTGGGGATCTTAGGGAAGAATACAGAAACCATTTAGATCATTAGGAAAAAAATCACTTCCAAGTCATTTGCAAAATAATGAATGCATCTATTTGATTCTTTAAAATCCTTTAATATAGGTACTTGAAGAGCCTGTTTCTTTTAAGTGAATATTTCTTGAGTGTACCTATAATATTTTTGTAATCCTAATTTTAAAAATTAAATAAAAGATGTACTTCTTATTTCCTTGGGGTTTTATATAGATGACAGTTTTTTAAAAAGATCTCACATATCAGAGTGTGATGGGAAGAGAGTTTTTAAAGTTCATAATCATACTGATAAGAGAATTGTGAATTATCTGGAGGAGTCAGGAAGAGATGGTTTGAGAACACCGGTATTAAGACTAGAGACTAGACTGTGGTTTTGGTTTGTTTTCTATGATTTGTTATTGGAATGAAAATTCCCACTTGTGTGTATTCCCACAGTCGTGTGCATGTATGTATTTTGAACTCTCAAATCTTGGTTGAACAGTGTTCTGGAAGATGAAATTATATTTTAGAAGAACATGAAGATAAGTTTCTTATCTGTTCTGTCCATAACTTTCCCACTAATCCTGTTTAAATATATTTTCTACATAGTAGGGAGCTAATAGAAGAATGTAGATTAATACATTATCACAGTCATGGTGTTCTTAGCTCAACCCCCTCCCCCTCAAAGATGGCTCTTGTTCAAAAAGAAGCTCAGGAAATAACTGAGTTAAGCAAATGCCAAACTGAGTTAAGGAAAGACAAGAAGGGAGATGTGGCTATTTTTGCTGAGACCAGAGCTCTACTGAGAGCTGGAGGGCTAGTTGGAAAGTTTTTAAAAGAGGTAATTTGGCAGGACCATGAAGGATACTGAAATAGCAAAATTGAGTAAGAACCACAAAAGATGATTAAAACTGGAAAGGAGGCACAAGTAGTAGGTAGGCCCTAAACATATTCTGTCTCTGCATACTCCCATTCTGTGGGAGGTAAAAGAGGAGGCTCCAAGGAAGCCTTACATGGAATAGAAAGGAAGGAAGAGTTAGTACAGAAGTCTGAAGAAAAGCGTAAGCTTTCAGTATCTTCGTTTTCATCTTCATAGAAGAGATTGAATGCAAACCAATTAATTTCTTATTGTGCTGAAAGATGTGAAGGTCACACAGAAGCTAATAATTCTGATTCTTCAGAAAAATAGAAGATACTGAGATCATTTGAACATGACCTATCTTGGAGTGAAATTGAAGGAGTGATGTATGTCATTATAGTCCACTGCCGTTACTTTTGAGTAGCTATTAGAACTAGAGAAGACATTTAGGTTGGCAATAACAAGTGTTGTCTTCTCCCTTTAAAAGTAATTAAAACGGGGGTCTACAGTAATTACCAGTTGGTATGTTTAATATTGATACATAACAAGAGCAATAATAATAATAACAGAGCTCTCATACCTTGAGCTCTAAGCACTGTGCAACTTTTAGCTTATAATAGCAGGAGACAGTAGTGTTTAAGCCCAAGGGAATTATCTGGACACTTGGTAAGATAAAAAGAATAATTGTTTTGAATAAGCAGGACAGAGATGAGGATGGGGGTGATGGATTTGGTAAAGTAAAATACATAAATGTGTCAAATGCAGCACTCTCCAGATAAAACATTATAGATAGAGGGAAATTAACCAAGTTGCTAGTGAGGTGCTCTCTTTTGGGAGGGATGAATGTTTTATGGGATTTTCCCAGTTTTGTAACACAATTCACCATCCCTGTCCAATGTGTACACACTAATTTTTCTAATTTGGTTCTGTGTATTTGCCAGTCTTCTGAGTCACTTTCTAGGTAACATGACATCCTGTGTTTGGTGTTTTCTGGTCATTGGTAAAGGATATATTTTTTTTTAGCTTGTTTTCACAGTTCATCCATGTTGTAGCATGTATCAGTATCTTATTCCTCTTTATGGCTAAGTAATACTCCCACATTGTATAGAGATCTATATCTCATTTTATTTATCCATTCATCAGCTGATGACATTTGGGGTTGCTCCCCCTCTCTTGGCTATTATGAATAATGGAGTGCAGTGGCATGATCTCGGCTCGCTGCTACCTCTGCCTCCCAGGCTCAAGCGATTCTCCTACCTCAGCCTCCCAAGTAGCTGGGATTTCAGGTACATACCGCTACTGCCATGTTAGTTTTTGTGTTTTTAGTAAAGACAGGGTTTCACCATGTTGGCCAGGCTGGTCTCTAACTCCTGACCTCAAGTGATCTGCCTGCCTCGGCCTCTCAAAGTGCTGGGATTACAGGCATGATCCACTGTGCCTGGCTGGTAAAGGATCTCTCTAGTGATAAATTAATAACTTGGTGCTTTGCATTATTTGTTGGCCTTAAAAGAATTTAATTTGCATCAGGATCCTCTAGAGCAGGGTTGGCAAACTTTTAGGGAGCACTTTAGACTTTGGGAGCCAATAGGCGAATCGAGGATGTTAGGGATATTTATATAGCTGTTTTAAATGTATCTAATTAAATGTGTAAATATCATTCTTACCTCGCAGGTTGTAGAAGATCAGGTGGCTGGATTTGGCTCATGGGCTGTAGTTTGCCAGTTCTTGATCTAGAGACTCACAGTCTCTCAATTCACTGAAAACATCTAGATATTGGACCTGATTGACTGGTGCCTGGAACGTGACAAATGTGGCCCAAGAGGCCCTGCCTATAGCAGCTGTCCTTCCTTCTCAGTGTCCGCATCAACCCACTCTCCACAGCATGAGAATTCTCAGATACATTTTCACTTAGTTTGATGACACCCAGGAAAGCATGAACTACCAGGAAACCACTGTGTTAGATAAGTCTAGTTTCTTTTTATTTTAGAATGACAGACCACACAGCAATTGGGAAAGAAATGGAATGTAATTCTGGTTGTTTACAGAAAACCTTTTAATATTGGTGGAAATAATATTTTTATGGGATGAACCAGTACCAGCCATAGCACTACACAGTATCACATTAAGATACTAGATCTTAATTAAAGATATTTAACTTTTTTGAGTTTCTCAAAAAATCCTGGGTTATATGATAACTCTATATTAGAGTTATCATATAATCCAGCAATTCCACGCCTAGCTATATATCCAAAACAATTGAAAACATATGTTCACACAAAAACTTGTACATGAATGTTCATAGCAGTATTATTCACAATAGCCAAGAGAGTGAGAATAACCCCAAATGTCCATCCATTGATGAATGGATAAACAAAATGATATATATATATATATATATATATATATATATATATATATATCTGTACAAAGTGTTAGTATTACTCAGCCATAAAAAGGAGTAAGATATTGATACATGCTACAGCATGAGTGAACTTTGAAACAAGCTGTGTGAAAGAATCCAGCCACAAAAGAATCGAGACTACATGCTGTATGAGTCCATTTATATAAGATGTCCAGAGTAGGCAAATCCACAGACACAGAAAGAAGATTAGCAGCTGCCGGGGACTGGGGAGAGTCGGAATGGGGAGTAGTTATTTGTAGGTAAGAGGTTTCTTTTGGGGTGATGAAAATGTTGTGGAATTAGGTGGTTGGTCATCTTGGTTGCACAATCTGAAAATACTAAAAAAAAAACTGATTTATACACTTAAGGGCGAATTCTGTGGCATGTGACTCATATCTCAATTTAAAATAATGAATATCTATGAAAAATTATTGCCAAGTAGGTGGTTATGAGACTCAGTATCAGCTCCAAGGAACTGAGCTCATAAACTCTCAGAAGTCTAAGGATGGTGTTAGGGGTGCGGTCTGCTTTCCACCATATTTTCATTGGTGACTTATAGGAAAGAATTCAGTATGTAAACCAAATTCTATTGTGTTTAGTTTAGTATTTTTTTAACCCAGAGGAAGAAAATGGAAATGACATAACATTTGGAAGACCATTTATAAGAATGCTCAGTCAAGATTAGAATAGCACATGTGCAGGAGCAAACCCAAGTAACTCACACAAAAAGAGAGTAGTTTGATACAACCTGCTAGAAAAAGTCCTTGAGGGTGTAATCAGTGTCTGCATCATACTAGCTGCTATTGTAGTTAAAATGATACGGAATGCTTTATAATATTAAAGCCTGCAAATAATATTTTAATTCCAGTCTATGGTAGAAGAACATGTTTATCAACAGGGTTATAAGACGCTGAAGGACTTACTCAGATAGATTGTAGAGTTACTTCTAAAGGAGATCTTTAGGATGAGCAGTAGGGGTCATGTGCCTGACGTGGTTCCCTAGAAACTGGTTTCCAGGTTGTGCAAAGACGATCTAAAAGATTAGGGAAGCTCCAATTTAAGCATTTGCCTCCTTAGTCCCTTTTTCTACTACATAACTTCAATATTTGGAATGCTTTAGAAATTTGAACCTCTCTAAATTGGATTTCTCATTGCTAAATCCAGTTGTGGTTCTCTCAAGATAGGCTTAGATTTTAAATAGGTTACATATATTTCAAAGTCATCTAAAGTCTTAGTTGTTTAAATTCTACAAAGTAGAAATTTCAAATTTTAGGAAAGGCAGATGTCATGTTTTATACAGTAACTTCTTAAAGGTCTTTAAACAGATATAGCTCAGGCTCTTACAAAAAATTGTCAATTTATCTCCTGATGTGCTAATGTGGGAGAGAAAGAGAGAGAGGGAAATTCCTGGCATTTGCAAAAACATAGTATTGTTAAATAGCAAAAAAAAAAAAAAAAAAAAAAAAGAAAAAGGAAAGTGAGGACATGCCCACTTTTTACTTAAAGTGTTAAACAATTGGCCGGTCGTGGTGGCTCAGCTACTCAGGAGGCTGAGACAGGAGAATTGCCTGAACCCAGGAGGCGGAGTTGCGGTGAGCCGAGATCGTGCCATTGCACTCCAGCCTGGGTAACGAGCGAAACTCTGTCTCAAAAAAAAAAAAAAATAGTGTCAAACAATTTCAGGAAAGGCAGATATCATGTTTTATACAGTAACTACTTAAAAGTCTTTAAACAGATAACGCAGGCTCTTAAAAAATTGCCTAGTTGTCTTCTGACATGCTAACGTGAGGTAGAGAAAGAGAAATGACTGGCATTTGCAAACATAGTACCATTAAATTGCAGAAACAGAAAAAAGTAACCGAAAAGTGAGGACAAGCCCACTTTTTACCTAAAGTGTTAAAGCTAACCTTTTTTTGTTGAGATAAGCAACCGTAGAGGTGAAGAAGCAGGCACAGGGTCCCTATTAAGTGACTTCTGACAGAAGAAAATGTGATCCCCACCTGCACTGGCACTGGCACTGCAGGAGACATCTTAGCCCTGAATTCTGGTCTGTGCTGCCCTCTCCCAGTCTTTGCAGCAGACTGGGGCAGCTGGACTCCCACCCAGCCATCAGTCACGGGCTGACTGAAACCTGGCACCTCCATTTGAAGATAGAACAGCTCCCCAGGTCTCCTGAGCTCTGGTCTGACACAGATGTAGAGTCTGTTGTTCTCATAGTAGCAGCTTTGTGGCCTGAACTCCTGAATCCCAATTCTGGCCTGATCGCAGTCAATAGTTCTACACCAGGAAAAGTGTGAACGCTTTGAACACATGAGGCCTCTTCTTTATACTTTTACTAATACTGTGGTTGAGTGTATTGCTTGTGACATTAGCCTTCAGGCTTCAGTTCAGACTGACATCAAGAAGCATGGCAAGTTATGAAAACATCTCAGGGTTTGATGATAAATGGTTATGTCTCCCCTTGAAAAAGGAAGTTCGTGTGTCTGGGGCAAAGATTCTTTATGGTTGTGGTCTGATACTGCAGAGAGGTTACCGGTAAGATTGTCTGTGTCTTCCTAGTTGCCCTGAGTGAGAGAGCAGAGTGGTTTTGCAGAGACTTAGAGGAGACATTCAAGATTTTCATTCTGGCAAAACAAAGCTGAATGTTAGGAGATAGGCAGTATTTGACAGACAGGTCTGCTTATGCCAGCCCCTTCAGGGAGGTGGGCAAGAACATTGCTTAAAGGCTTTGGATTCCTAGAGCATTCCTAGAATGCTCATGGGAGCTGTCCCTGGCATAAGTGAGAGCATCCATGACAGGATAGATGCTGCAGAAGAGGGACAAATCCTTGGGGTGGCAATTGGATAAAGGCAAATATAGTAAGTACAGGTGAGGGGAATTGGAGCAACGTTGTTATGCATGGGATGAATTGTAATCTGGAGATCTTCAGAGGAGGAGCCATTTGAAACTGCTACTGAGGAAGAGTCTGGTTCTGACAACTCTTGTGGCCTTAATGTGGATGTTGAAGTTTAAGATATGGATGGTATCACACATCATGTGAAGACAGAACAGAAGCAGCAGCAGGAGAAATCTAGTGTGTTGGCAACTCTGCTCCTCTGAGACATCCTCACTGACAGGTCCTCATAGATTGATTGGGAGCCTTTTAGGGCAGAGCTTTGCAGATGGACCAGGTGGGTCCTTGGAGGAGAGAAGACTTCCAGAGAATAAATCCTGCAGCATGGAAAGCCTTCCCCATGTGGAGACTACCTTTAACTTGTTGTGTACAAATAAGCGTGTCTTTGGGATTGGCTTCTGCTAACCCAGCAGGTATTAAAAGGCAGTGGAAGTTGGACCAGCCAGAAATGACCTTACAAGAGCTCATGAAAACTAACAAAAACTGCTTAAGCATTTAAAAGGAATATTAGGTGTGAAAACAAACTGCTTTAAAGAAGGAATGGTAAAGCTTTATGCTTTTTTCCTTGGAAAATCAATGAGTTCTTTAGGCTGCTTGGTCACCCATGCACAATTCTTGTGGGAATCAGGAACTTTGAGCCAGTTCCCCAGCTGTATGACTGTGTGGATGTTAGTGCTAAAAATGCCCTGAAAGAAAGTCATCTGCTTTTCAGTGATTTCTGGCAAGTTGTTTGGTTTGACTGCCTAGACAGTGATTGGGCATGGTGGCTTAGGCCTGTAATCCCAGCACTTTGGAGAGCTGAGGCGGGCAGATCATGAAGTCAGGAGTTTGAGAGCAGCCTGACCAACATAGTGAAACACTGTCTCTACTAAAAATACAAAAAAAAAAAAAATTAGCCAGACGTGGTGGCACGCACCTGTAATCCCAGCTACTCAGAAGGATGAGGCAGGAGAATTGCTTGAACCTGGGAGGCAGAGGTTGCTGTGAGCCGAGATCGCACCATTGTACTACAGCCTGGGCAACACAGTGAGACTCTGTCTCAAAAAAGAAAAAAAAAAGAGAGAGAGACAAAGAAAGTCCAGCCGGTAAAATAACATTATAACCATGTACAGTCACTGACACCTGAGAAAGCATTCTGGTGAATGTAGATGAACAATGTTCTGCTGAGCTGGTATCCTTGGGATCTACTTGATCCTTCTTTTACCCTCCCCCTTCAAGTAGATCCCAGAGCTCAGGAGACCTGGTATCCTTGGGAATCCAGATTTCATTCAAGGACAGGATATGATCTATTGCAAAGAAAGCTTCATGAACAGTCTTGCCATGCACGTTACGCGTGGTTAGGTGTGGAGGGGAGGATGGGTATATCTGAGAGCTATTCGATAACATCCCAGCTCTGGGAAGCCATACAAACATGATTATTCTCTGTCCTCTGGCCACACAAAGTTTAAGATAGCTGTGAAACAGTAGATATGGATTGATTATAAACACTTCCAAGAAGCTTATCCAGCAATATGAAAACAGCAAAGAAGAAAAACCTTCTAGCGTGAAGGACCATGTAGTTTAAATTCCTCTACGAGCAGCCTTCACTGCCAGAGAAGGGTTTTAATTCCAAGGGCCTAAGAGTTCATAACAAACTAGCAAATTCAAGGACCTTTCTGGGTGTTGAGACTGATTTTAAGAAACCAATACTATATGGCTCCAGAATATTCTAGAGTCAAACTGTTTTTTTGTTTGCTTAGGGAAAAGTCATACAAATGAATTCACTATTTGCATGTGGGGAAATTGTAAAGCAAAGAAAAAGAAAAGAGATGGTGCCTTCTCAGCCTTAGGATTTCTTTGTCAGAAAGTGAGGGTTTTGCTTGATTTTACTTCTGGATTAGGAAAGAGTTTTGAGGGAATTAGTCATTGTTAGAATAGAAATGATAGTTTTATGTTATTTTCTGTGATTTTAGTTCTGCATTGTTCTCCTGAATATTAACTCTACCCTGGCTGCCCTAGTTTCTTTTTGTTCCCATGCAAAGAAGGTAGAAGTTAGTACATGACTGGAGGGGAACAACTTTCTTTCCTAAGAGGTAATTGCAATATGGTTATGTTAGAGTAATTCTTCTGACAAGCAAACTTTAAACCAAGAAATATGTACGTGTATATATGTATGATGGCTGTTGTATGTAAATACACACGTATATATAATCAGTATATATATCTTCTAGCTTTTAGGTTTAGGGGTACATGTGGAAGTTTGTTACATAGGTAAACAGATGTCACGGGTGTATTTTACAGATTATTTCATGACCCAGGTATTAAGCCCAGTATAATAGTTATCTTTTCTGCCCTTCTCCCTCCTTACCCTCCCCCCTCAAGTAGACCCCCAGGGTCTGTTGTTCTCTTCTTAGTGATCATAAGTTCTTGTCATTTAGCTCCCACTTAGAAGTGAGAACATGTGGTATTTGGTTTTCTATTCCCAAATAGTTTGCTAAGGATAATAGCCTCCAGTCCTATCCATGTTTCTGCAGAAGACATGATCTCATTCTTTTTTATGGCTGCATAGTATTTCATGGTACGTTTTCTTTATCCAGTCTGTTATTGTTGAGCATTTAGGATGATTCCATGTCTTTGCTATTGTGAATAGTGCTGCATTGAACATTCATTTGAGTGTCTGTGTCTTTAAGGTAGACTGCTTTATATTCATCTGGGTATATATCCAGTAGTGGGACTGCTGGGTAGAATGGTAGTTCTGCTTTTGTCTCTTTGAGGAATTGCCATACTGCTTTCCACAATGGTTGAACTAATTCATACGCCCACCAACAGTGTTGTATTTGTAGTTTTTAAAGTAAATTTTTTTTGCAATTAAACATCATCATTTTTATTAAGTACTATACTGTTAAAAGGCTACAGAACCTCTCTAGTACGCGGTTGACTACTCAGATATACATGCAATCTCTTTTATTAAAATATTTAACATGGTACGCAAGTGGGGAAAAATAAATTCCAAATCTCTCCGAGTAAATATGACTTGCATGGAGGCTTTGGTGATTGTCATCGTTATTCCTCGTTAGATCCACTTCCTGACCACTTTTAAATACATTTTATTTTAGTTCTGTTGGAAAATTTTCTAATTAGTCTGATTTTCTTCAGGGGGGATAAATTTTGTAAAGTCTTTTTGTGTGTGTGCGCTTCTTACATTACCCATAAAGGAAATATCCATTAAGAAAAATTATTGTAGCCCTAACTGTGCTTCACAAGTTTGCTTTTCCAAGGTTCTAGTTTGTTTTTGTTTTTAACTGAATGAAAAATTTTAAATACGCAGTGGTTGTGAAAACCATCATAATTATTTAAAAGTTCTTGTATCCTATAAACAGATTTAGAAAGCTTTGGTGAGAGAAAGAAAAGCATCCGGAGAGCAGGTGAGAGGCTGGTGGTCCTGCCTGTGTTGATGGCCTCTGGGCTTCTTGTGTGGGATTGAGTGCTCTTCCTAACGAGGTCTGGAAGCACAGGCACCCGGCAGCTGGGTTTCTTGTTTAACCAACACCCCTTAATGGCTACAGGTGCATCTTATGAGTGCAACCGCTTGACTCAGATCCAGCAGAAAACAGAGCTCTTCCTCCCACGCTTTCAGCTTACATTCCATGGAGGAGCTGGCTGGAGCACGCATCTGCTTTACTTTAGAGGGTTACAGTGTAATCCTTCCCCAAACAAAATCTTTTGATTTACATTTTTTCCTTTATTCATCAATCAAAAATACTGTACCAACCTTTTTTTGATTCAGTTAGGTACCTGCTTTCTGGTCCAAAGAGTTTGTTTTTGTTTTTGTTTTGGTAACTGTAAAAATTTAATGAAAATGAAGAAATATTTAAATGCACTTTAGTTTGTCCTTATAGGGAGAAAAGGTGGTGGATATAGTTTTGTTAAGAATGATTCTCTGACCGATTTGCCTTTCTCAAGTAACATTTTATTCATCCTAGAGTAAATAATAAACATGGTAGATTGTATAATATATGCATAGTTCTTTCTCCCCACCCCTCACCCCCGCCCCACATCTTGCCATGGCTTCCTCTGGGTATAGTGGATTTTGCTAGTCCCTTTGACTTTGGGCTTGGTCATGTGATTTGCTTTGACCAGTGGAGTGTGGGGGAAAACAGTCTATGGGTTCTGAGTGGGAGCTTCAAGAGGAATTGCATATTGCCTCTCTTCCTTCTTCTACCATGAAAAAGGCATGCATATGGTCTAACATGCCAACTCCCTTGAAATCTGTTGTTTTTTCCTAGATTACCATTTCAGCAGGGCAGATTTACTTTTTAAAACAATCTGGACAATCTTAGTCTTAATAGAACAGATGATAACTATTGTAATCAGACAGGCTACCTTTTGGTAAAATGATATTATGGGTGACCACACCTTCTGGCCACAGTGGACTGGAAAATGGGTAGGCACTTGACTCAAGTAAAACCAGTCTGAGGCTGGCCAGCTGCCTTAAGGTGGCCTGGCAGAGGGGCTTTCCCAGGCAGGAGTGATGTTGACAAGATTAGATTAATCAGAATCTCTCCTAAGGAAATTTGTAAGTTAGAATTGAACAGTAAGCAACTGGAATGGAAGTATAATACCAAAAAGAAGCAGAAGTAGCCAGAGAGAAGCTTTCTCCCGCATTAATGCTGGGTACAAGAATGAAGTTCAACAGCATTTCTGAAGGGGGGTGGGATGGGGCAGCTATAATGGGGTTGCTACAAGTGCTGCGGATTCTGAATGTCTTTTGGGTACTGAACTGTGTCTTGGCCTCTATGAGATTTGGCTTACATGGCCAGCTGGTTCTGGGTTCTGGGTTCTCTTGAGACTTCTGTCTCCTTATTGCTGTACCCAGCTGTACTTTAACATCCTGTGGCTTGAGATAAAGTGCACCCCCTCATCGTTTTGTAGGCAAGAGACCTGAGCTAATGCAAGTTCTGTTTCTACCCTGCTCTCTAACAGCTGCACATCCTGATTACACAGAGCACCAAAGCTTGCCTTCTAGAGAGGTAAAACCCAGCTGCTTAACTTTTCTTCGCTCCCTTTGTAGCTCTTAGTACTGTCCACACTCCCCCACTTCTAAGCAAGCTTGACACATGGAAAGAGGAGCACATAGGTCAGTTCCATCAGTTCCCTGAGACCCCTGCAACACTTGGAGAATAGTTCTGCCTGGGCACAGAATACTTGATGGTATTGCTGTATTCATACTTAAGCTTCTATTTGAATTTTTAACGGAAGCATTCTCAGGCCTCAGGGATTCTTGCCCACATGGAATGGGGAATGTCCAGCTTCAGTGAGTGACTGTGGATTGGGAAACCTTTTCAGTAAGATTCCTTAAATCCCATCATGCCTGCTGTTCATTCATCTTTTTGGGGGGATGGGTTTTCTGGCAACCGCAGTGCGGTATGTGTGTAAGTACATATCAGGCATGCTCTGCCATGTCTTGAACATGGAAATATAGCAAAATTAGATGCCTCTCTTGAAAGGGTTTTTCAAAGACTGTTAGTGGAGAAAGTGATTCATGGTGATTCTTGTCAGAGATCCCAGTATCCAAACCACACCTTAATATACCTTAAGAACATATACTCTAAGTAAGAAAATACAGACAAGCATGCCAAAGGTATTGTAAATTGTATTCTTGTTATCGAAGATCAGGTAGTTAGGAAATTTGGACATAGGTTCCTTTGTCCCAGCAAAGACACGAGGTAAGTTCCAACCTCCTTCTCGTCATCTATTTAGCACTCTGCATGCCAAACACCGTACTAAACACTTTATATGCATCAAGTAAATATGTTACATTATAGTACTTATATATTACTTGACTACTTAAAATGTACTCCTTAAGTTAGGAGCTAAAAATGAGTTAAAAATCACAGAAATCAATCTTATTCATTGAAAAAAGTGCCAATTTAGCTCTTTGTGTAAGTTATCTTTAGGCGAGTACAGTCAAAATTTGACTATATTTTAGATATTAATTTTTTTTTTTTTTTTAAGACAGAGTCTCACTTTTTCGCCCAGGCTGGAGTGCAGTGGTGCAATCTCGTCTCACTGCGACCTCCACCTCCCGGGGTTCATGCGATTCTCCTGTCACAGCCTCCCAAGTAGCTGGGACTACAGGGGCCCGCCACCACTCCCAGCTAATTTTTTGTATTTTTAATAGACACGGGGTTTCACCATGTTAGCCAGGATGGTCTTGATCTCCTGACCTCATGATCCATCCACCTCAGCCTCCCAAAGTGCTAGGATTACAGGCGTAAGTGAGCGCACCCAGCCCTGATATTTTAAAATTTTATTACATGTAAGACTTTTAACATGGTAACATGTTTTTAAAATTTGTCATGTGACTATAAAGCTGCTAACAAGAGTTGTTTAGCTTAACAAAAATTACTCAAATGCAGCCAGGTGTGGTAGCTCATGCCTGTAATCCCAGCACTTTGGGAGGCTGAGGCAGGTAGCTCAATTTGAGATCAGGAGTTTGAGACCAGCCTGGACAACATGGTGAAACCCCATCTCTACTAAAAATACAAAAATTAGCTGGGTGTGGTGGTGTGTGTCTGTAATCCCAGCTACCTGGGAGTCTGAGGTGGAAGAATCTCTTGAACTCAGAACGCAGAGGTTGCAGTGAGCTGAGCTTGTGCCACTGCACTCCAGCCTGGGTGAAAGAGTGAGACTCAATCTCAAAAAAAAAATTACTCAAATCCAAAATAAGCCTTTCTAATCAGTGGGTTCCTACAGCTGGTTGAAGTCCATTATGATACCTATCAAAGTCAAGCAATCAAGTCGTATCTGGAAATTATGGTGGAATCAAAGTCCACAGTAAATCTTGATTTATTCTAGAGCCTTTAATAATAGTTGTGATCTGAAAAGCAAACATCCTAATAGGAAAATTTTCCTAGATTCAGAAGTGGTTATAGATTTGTATATCATGGTTTGAGTGTCACTACTGGTTTGAGCTTTTCTAACAGTTGTTCCAGTTAAAACTGAGGCCATGTAAGGATTTTTTCTTTCATTTGTGTAGAAATTTACAGCCTATGAATGACGTCCACACAAATTATTTCACATGGCTCCTGCTGCAGTCTTGTAGGTAGATAGGTTGGATGGCATTATTCTGTGTGTCTTTTTATCCACTCTGGATTTCAACACCCTAAAGGTAGAGCCTGTAGGTGGTTTTATTGTATTCGTTCCTTTTGAACTTCTTACCAGATAAAAATCTTTAGGCTTGTTCTGTAGGACTTTTGTGAGAATGAAGTGAGAGGAAGACTGTAGACGATATCTAGCATACTGCAAAACACATAGGTGCCCAATCTGTGCTTGTTTCTCTCTCCCTCATCCTAACTTTCTCAGTATATAGCATTCACGTTCCTAAGTGTCATATTTTTGATGGTAATACTCATTGCAGGTGTAGGAGTGGCACTGGGGTATATTGAGGAAAGAACAAGGGCTGGCACTAAAATCCCAGCTTCACTGTTTACTAACCAAATGACGGTGGTCAAGCTTCTGATGAACATCTCTGTGGTTTCCTTGTTGGCAAAATGGGTATGATTGCAGCTTACATGATTGTCATGTGTGTTTGCTCTCTGTAGCCAAGTAGGCACTCATTTCTTGTTTCTCGAGTCTGCCATTCACGTAGATAGTGTTGTGCATTTAGAAAGGTCCATGATTTCTGTTGTTCTCAGAATCTGGGCAAAAAAAAAAGCAGAAGAGGAACATGTTGTGTGTGTATGTTTATGTTAGTTATCAGTTGTTGCATAAAAATTACTCCAAACTGTAGTGGTTTAAAGCCACAAACACTACCTCAGAGTTTCTGTGGTTCAGGAATTTAGAGGTACCTCAGTTGGTTAGTTCTGGCTCAGCTTCTTTCATGAAATTGTAAACAGGATATCAGTAGGAGCTCTAGTTATCTGAAGGGTTGACTGGGTCTAGAAGATGCTTTCAAGATGGTTCACTCATGTGACTGTTGGCAGGAGACTTTAGTTCTTTGCCCCATGAGTGAGTCTCTCCTTAGACTGTTTGGTTATTCTCATAGCATGGGACCTGGCTTCCCCCAGAGTGAGTGATCCAATAGAGGACAGACAAAGACAGCAGCCACAGTGCCTTTTACAATATAGTATCTGAAGATGCAAACATCATTCCATTTTCATTTGTTCCTTCCTTCACTCATTTGAAGCAGGTTCTTGCTATATTGCCACAGTTAGTCTCGAACTCCTGAACTCAAGTGATCCTCCCACTGGTTTGTTCTTAGACAAGATTCACTAAAACCAGTCCCTGCTCTAGGGGAGATTAGACTTTTAGATTTCACCTCTTAGAAAAGTATCAGGGAATTTGTGAACGTATTTTAAAACCATCACAGTGTTCAACAGAAGAGGCACTCTTTTTTTTTGGAGATGGAGTTTTGCTCTTGTTACCCAGGCTGCTAGAGTGCAATGGCGTGATCTCGGCTCACCACAACCTCCGCCTCCTGGGTTCAGGCAATTCTGCCTCAGCCTCCTGAGTAGCTGGGATAACAGGCACACGCCACCATGCCCAGCTAATTTTTTGTATTTTTAGTAGAGACGGGGTTTCACCATGTTGACCAGGATGGTCTTGATCTCTTGACCTCGTGATCCACCTGCCTCGGCCTCCCAAAATGCTGGGATTACAGGCGTGAGCCACTGCGCCTGGCCCTAGAGGCACTCTTGATGAGAGTCAGAGGAAACGAGGAAGCTGAAAATGTGCAATCTAAAAAGAATTAGCTGACAGCTGGAAAACTTACAGTGTATAATTATACATCAGTAATTTTTTTTATTGGAAATGAATTGTTTTTTAGTTTTCTTTATCACATAATACTGGAACTTAGCTAGATATGTGTGGTGATTTTTTTTTTTTGAGACGGAGTTTTGCTCTTGTTGCCCAGGCTGGAGTGCAGTGGCGTGATCTTGGCACACTGCAACCTCCACCTCCCGGGTTCAAGCGATTCTCTGGCCTCAGCCTCCCCAGTAATTGGGATTACAGGCATGCGCCACCATGCCTGGCTAATTTTGTATTTTTAGTAGAGATGAGATTTTACCATGTTGGTCAGGCTGTTCTCGAACTCCCGACCTCAGGTTATCCGCCTGGCTCAACCTCCCAAAGTGCAGGGATTACAGACGTGAGCCACTGTGCCCGGCCACAATAATTTTGAGAAAAGGATGCTTAGGCTGAAATCTTTCCTAATGATGAGATGTATTGAGTTTGGCAGTAGTCCCGTGGGGGGAGTAGTTGGGGCCATTGGATGCAGTCATTTAAAAACTGAGCCAGAGAGAAGTTTGCGCTGGAAAAAAATATGAAGTAAATGACAGAATCAGTATTCTGTAAGCTTGGATTCCCTGATGCTCTATTCTAAATTAATTTAGAGTTTTAAAAATGCCAATTTTCTATATAACTGAATGCTTCAACAGATTTTGTCTCAATTGAATTTATCAAACTTGAGAGTTGTTTTGGCCTTTGCAAATATGTTCATATCTTTGACTTCCTTGGTGCTTTTTAAAATATAATGCATTCAAGTTATAAGTTTATTTTTGTTTGCTCTGGATTTTTACTGCTTGCATGAAAGAATTGAGGTTCCTTAGAGGCACATCAAGACATCTACTTCTGGCCTGGCAGCTCCAGTGACTCAGCATGTGTGTACAAGGCCCAGGAGGTTTTGGTTTTCTTCTCTGATTTGTCTTTTCACTGTTTTTGTTTTTTTCATTTAAGCAGAATTTAAATTTCCCAAAATGTAATAAGTCATTTCCTTCACTATGTCTGCCTTGGTGTCAGAGGAAAATTCCCAACCCTTCTTTATGAAGGTGGTAGAAGTCTGAGGCATTCAACTCCCTTAAAGTTTTGTGGCTTCCAGCTATTAGTTGTTTGAGTAAAAGTCATTTCTCTGCCCTTTTCATTGTCTGCCCTTCCTGTTGCTTTCCCTTCCCATTATCTATCTCCCCTTCCCATTGTCCATTTTCTCGTGGATTCTCAGCGTCAGTTCGTCTCATGCTTCTTCATTTCTAACCCCTGTAATTCCATTCCCATGATGCTCCCCTCTGACCACATTCTCTCTTCCATTCCTAAAGAGAATCACCAGGTGGGACATTTGTTATAGATAGAAAATGAGGATATGAATACAGACTATTTTCTTTGGCCTGACGGAGGCCAAAGGAAAGTGGGAAAAGTGGAGAAATATCCGTAGAAGTCTCTGCAAAGAGTTGAGAGAAAATGGAGGGTTGAAATATTTGGCTGTGCTGAGGTCAGTGAAAATCCTCGGGGGAGGGAGTATTTTAGTTGAGTAAAAAGGATGGAATGTGGGGAAGAAGAAGAAAATATTTCTAGGAAAAGGAAGGTGCACGAGTAAAGTGTATGAGTGAGGACCTGTGGACAGCGTGGCCTGGCTCAGGCCCTGGCTCTAATGGCGATGTGGTGGCAGGTGAAGCTAGGTTGGAACTAGGTAGGAAAGGGTCTTACTTTCCTTTCAGGGAGTTTGATTTTGTTGGAAATATTTGTCATAACAATTATATAGGATCCTAATATTCAAAGTGTGTGGTAGAGATAATTTGGGACCCTTGCGAGGAATGGCTATCTGTTTAGCTTATGAGTAAGCCATCAAATGTATTCCTTGGTAAACAAATAGCCTAGTAGATATCTATCATTTAGTCAAACTTGCTTCTCTGCATACAGATAGATGTTATTTATAGAAATGGTCAAATGCCTCCCTTTACTTGCTCTTTGAAAAACAACAAATGTGGGGATAAATAAAACCTAACTGTGTTCCAAAATTAACGGACAGAAAATTTGAGTCATGTGAAGCAGATGTAATGCATGTTATTGTAAGGAGCCCATGCAAACTACGCACATTGTGTGCGTAGTAGAGATGGAAGACAGGTAAGTGTTGATTGCTTTGCTCCTTGTTCTATTTCACGGAGAAGAATGAAGTCTGTCCTCTTGTCGGTTGCACATCTGGGTCCCTCAGCCACATGGCCATCGTGTGGAATTTAAAGCTGTGCTGGTGCAAAGGCTGGCATAGAATCATTGAGGGAGGTAAATAATTTTCATTTCTGAAAAAAATCTTTTAAATGGTTTTCCCTCTTGGTAGACAGACGCTTAGAATAACAATCTTGAACTGTGATGCCTTTCACTCCCTCCATTTCCCAAAAACCCAGGGCGGACTCATTGAACCCTACCCAAGTATGGCTCCCATGTTGTCAGGATTCTAGATTGTGGCTGTGGCTCACATTCTCAATTCAGAATTGAGCGATTGGGTACATTGAGCTCTGTCTCCCCCTTTTTTCTTTCCTCCTTTTTATGAACGGATTTAAGACCTTTCTTCTTGGAGGATGTGTTTCTTCAACTCTCAGTCACAGCACTTCAAATACTACTATCCCTTCTGGATGGGGCAACGCTGGTAGGTTCTCTTAATATTCAGAATTAGGAGCCGAGGAGGGATTTGCAGGTGTGTTCTAGACAAGGGATTTGCAGTTGTGTTCTAGACGAGGGATTTGCAGTTGTGTTCTAGACGAGGGATTTGCAGGTGTGTTCTAGACGAGGGATTTGCAGATGTGTTCTAGATGAGGGATTTGCAGATGTGTTCTAGACGGGGGATTTGCAGATGTGTTCTAGACGGGGGATTTGCAGATGTGTTCTAGAACGAGGGATTTGCAGATGTGTTCTAGACGGGGGATTTGCAGATGTGTTCTAGACGGGTGATTTGCAGATGTGTTCTAGATGGGGGATTTGCAGATGTGTTCTAGACGAGGGATTTGCAGATGTGTTCTAGACGGGGGATTTGCAGATGTGTTCTAGAACGAGGGATTTGCAGATGTGTTCTAGAACGAGGTATTTGCAGATGTGTTCTAGACACATCTAGACAGGCGAGTTTTAAAAGTAGTTTTGAAAGAGACACCATGGAACAGGCTGGTGTGAATCTGGGGCCAGTGATTGGGAAAAGAAAAAACAGTTGATAATAAAAGTGGAGAGCAAGCAAAACCAACCCATGGCTTTTTGACATTTTCATGATCTGTCCTTTTCTGCAAAATATTTTCCTTTAACATCACAGACCCTAAAGGGATTCAAACTGTCCAGGCATACTTCTTTTGTTTAGGGATGTGGAATACCCAGTAAAGTTCAAGACAGGCTCAGGTCTGTAGTCCAGGGACAGAGGTGACAGCACTTGCTGAAGGTTCTCCACTGACCAGAGGCAGCAACAGGGCGCACACATCAGCCCTAGTGGCCCGAGAACCACACCAGGCTGTCCTACAGTGTCTCAAAAATTAAATATCTTACACCGATTTTACACAGTTAGAAGTTCTCATCATGTGTCAAGATGATTCTTGCATAATATGTTGTGAAATTTTAGTAGCAGATAATTTTCTGTTTTTCTTTTCAAAAGCACTTGAGAAATTGCTGTTTTCTGTTGCATATTCAGTTATTCTTTTTAGCATCTTTAATCAAAAAATGTTTTACTTTTAAAAAATGTTATTGGCCATTTATTGGGTAATTTTTTTAGGGGAAAAATGTCTTGTGTAAAGATGGCAAGGTTTCCAAGCCATAATGACTTAAACTTTTCCTTGGTCTGAGACTTAGATTTCTATCACTGGCATACCAATTGTTTCTCTATCTGCCTCTTTCTTTAGTTACTCCTGCCTCAGTAACTCAAGAGATGGAGCTGAAAGGTTACTCTGGATTCTTACCTGTGGAACTGCCCACATCAGCACTAGTGATCTCATCTGAGTTTCCCCTTTAGAGGGTTTTCCAGGACTGGGGCAGCCTGGTGAAGTAATAGATTTGATATTAATTTATGTTTACATAGCACCTTTCTTGAGGAACACAGAACACTCTATGGGCATTATTTTAATAGTCCAGGAGGAGTTAAGCAAGGCTGGAGAGCTGAACAATAAAGTTCTGTTATTCTAAGCATTATTTAATATTTTTATGACTTGTCCTTCAAATAATTCTTGGCCTTTGGGCAAGCGACAGACTGTAAGTGGGAGAATGAGCTGTTAGCTCAGTCTCTCTCACACCCAGAAGAGTGTATGCATGACCTGTGTGTTGAATCAGCCTGTAGGTTTCTTTCAACTGGGTGGTGGTTTTAAACCACAGAGAGGTTGCTTCTTCCCAGAGGACACTGCCTGCGCTGGTTGGTCCCCATTGTTTAAGTTGGATGCATGCTGATGTGCTGTCGCAGCATTCTGGACGAATGCTGAGGAGACTGTATTTGTGCATGACATCTGATGTGAGTCTTGAACTTGTTATATTTATTTCTTTGGCTGCCTTTGCTTTTGGTCACCTCGTAGTCTAATGACCGAACAAGGGCAACTGTGCTCTTTTCTAGACTTAAGTCTGTGCGTCAAGAACAATTTTCAGATTTTTGTATTTTTCTCTATTGTTAACAACCCTGAAGCAGAAATGAAAGCTTTCTATCAGGGGAGGAGGGGCAGCAGCTTCACTTCCATCCCATTCACCATTCACTCTGAATATCTGTGGTTTGTTTTAAACCGAGTGCCAGTGCCTCTTCTTGGAGGTATAAATTTGCACAGGGTCTGGCAGACGCTGCAGACAGGATGTTGACTCTTGAGTGTCTTGACTGACTAGGAGGCCCAATGGAGGTGCTGCATGGCTCCAGGCAATCTGTGCCTCTAGCCAAGGCCTCTAAAACCCAAAGTTTTAAAGTACTTTCTTAAGATTTTGGGGGCTGATTCACCTACAGGGATCTAAAAATTGCATTTTTTTCCTCTGAAAGACCAAGCACGGAAGCTGTGCCAGTGGTTTCCCTGTTAACTGCTGACTGGCCTAAGCTTTTGCTTCTCAGACTTATAAATCCTCATCAGCCAGTAGGTGCCAGGCGGGATGGTCTTCTCCCTCTGCTTAACCCTCAGCTTTTCTTCTCACTGGTGCTGCAGGGCCTTAGACCAAAATGACCTCCAGCATCCTGTGAGTCTAGGATCTCTGTGGGATTCGACAGTCACCCTTGCCCCATGGACATGTTTGGGTCACTTTGTTTATTCCACAGTTATTGGGTACCTATTCTCTGCAAGGCATCAGGGGTCCTTGAGTATTACCTTATTCAAGGCATTCAAAGAAGATGCCTCTGAGACACCAAACGGCCTTTGGGGGAGAGTTTGTGTCCACTAAATTTCCTGCTAAATTCTTGAAAGATGCGTGATATTGTCTTCAGTGTGCCACATGTGAGAAATTTGAAGCTCAGAGCATGGATCTGTTCTGTGAACTTTAAAACTTAAACTTTTTACACTATACCCTAGATATGTGGGAATGATTTTCAAGGAGTGGAGATGGGAGAAGGTGTTTTCTAATCCATCCAGTATTTATGGAGATCCTGTTGGGGCTTTGGATGATAATCTAGTGTCAAAAGCAGTAGTGCATTTTCACTACCAATTTTGAGAAGATTGGCATCAAAACCTAAAGGTAATTCTAATGAAGAAGGAAGTGCTTCATGGAGATGAGAGGACCTGCTTAGAATACAAGTGTCTATTTTAGAATTAGATTACTTTATAGCAGAATGCTTATAAAACACATTTTTATTTTTATATGAAATAAAGTATAGCTTCTGCTTCCAAGATGATGTGTACATTGTAAAAATCAGAATTAAGTCATATGAAACTGTCTCTGCCTTTTGAAAATCCAGATGATTCCAAGCCAAAAAAAAATTTTTTTTGGCAAAGAAACAGAAGAAGTTTTTAAAGACAATAGGCCCAGAGAATCTCCAGTGCCTATAAAGTGACTACTGTAGCTAGGAGGTGAAGTGGGAATGATGATTTAAGTGCTTGCTTTCTTTGGATGTCTCAGTTTGCCTAAGTGAGCATAATTTAGGTGACTGTGTGAGCATCTGCATGGCAGCTGCTGGCACTACAAGTTAATGCCAGAGAAGACAAAATAGTTGGCACATGGATTCTAATTTCATTATTGTACCAGGAGCCAGAAAAAAATAGGAGTTTATATTCTTTTGAAGTGGGAAAATGTTGTCTCTTTTATTCTTGGGTTTCACACACTTGAACACACAATATCCTCAAGATATTTGTAAGCATTATCTGACAACTTAGATTATAAGCTGATTTGTTTGTGCTACTGTAAAAAAACAAATCAAACTAGGTGAATCTTGTCTGACTGTGGAATCAGGATTCCACTGCATTTTTTTGAATTTCTAAGTTAAGGTAGACTCCCAGATAACTGAGATGTCCTGTAAACACTTAAAGGAGGGGGGTCACTGAAGTGTTTATTTTTCTTTTTTCTTTTTTTGGAGATGGAGTTTCATTCTTGTTGCCTAGGCTGGAGTACAATGGCACGATCTTGGCTCACGGCAACCTCCACCTCCTAGGTTGAAGTGATTCTCCTGCCTCAGCCTCCTGAGTAGCTAGGATTACAGGCATGCACCGCCACACCCAGCTAATTTTGTAATTTTAGTAGAGACAGGGTTTCTCCATGTTGGTCAGGCTGGTCTTGAACTTCTGACCACAGGTGATCCACCTAACTTGGCCTCCCAAAGTGCTGGGATTGCAGACCTGTTAAGTAAAGTTTTATTGGAAAACAGCCATGCCCACTCCTTTGCATATTGTTTTTGACAGACTGCTTTCCAGCTAAGTGAGTCCACAGAGTTGAATAGCAATAGAGTCCTTTTGGTTTGCAATCTTGATATAGTTATGGTTTGGCCCTTTGTAGAAAAAGTTTGCTGGCCCTTGATTTAAAGTATTGATCAATAGTAGCTTCCTACTGGATGTCATTTTGCAAGGTGCTAGAAGGCCTTCTTGGCCACTAGGACTTCTCTCCATCTCAGACAATGTGTCTTGATCCTCCAGGGTTAGAACCACTGGTGAAGGAGAAACTGTCTTGGAAAATCATTTGAAAAGAATGGAGGGCTTTCTTCTCCAGAGGAATCATTTTTCTTCTGCTAAGTGAGAGGGCCAACCCAGCCGATGACTTCAAGTCATTCTAATTGTAGCTTCTCTTGATTATGTGGTAGTTATCTTTGAGTATTTGAAGGACTGTCATGTGGAAGAGGCATTAGATTATAAGGCCATGGGGAACCAAATTAGAGTGAGTGTGTACAAGTGACTGTGAGGCCAGATTTCGGCTCAAGGAAAAATAGACTTGCTGGGAACTGCTCATAACTGTCATGTGCTTTTGAGGGTAATGAGCTCCCCATCACTAGAGATTTTCAAATAAAGGTTAGATGAGCACTTGATACGTGGAATGCAAGCAGTGGATAAGAGATGGTTGTGTTAGAAAATCTCTGAGGCCCCATTCCAATCTTGAAATTTGAATGGCTTCTTTGGTTAAAGTTCTTTGTTTCCAGGTTCAGATTATGACTGCAATTATAATTTGTTGAGGGTTTTATAGAGGCATCTTGGGATGATTTTCTGAAAATATAATATTAGCCAAACCAAAGCAGTATAAAGAGAGATGAGCTTTTTTGGTAAGCAAAAATGGTATCAGAAAGGCTGGCCCAGCGCCTCTTTCCCCTTTGACCACGCCAGTCATGGAGAGGCATCAGAAGGGCACTGCTTCTTGACAGCCTTAAAGCCTCACAGATGACCGGCTCTCTTCAGCTCCTGCTACCATCTCTGCTTTCTGCCTAGTGTCCTAGATAGAGGAAGGACCTGTCTGGGGGCATATCACAGATGCAGCAATGCAAACAGTTTGTGTCTTGCAATTTGCCAGAGACTTCAGGTTGGGATCTGGCAGTGAATGGCAGGTCTGGGTGAGACCATACTGTCTCTATGCACTTCCACCATCATAGCACAAAAACAGCCATAGACAGTACAGAAATAAATGAGGATGGCTGTGTTCCAGTAAAACCTTATTTACAAAAGCATACAGCGAGCTGGATCAGATCTCTGGACTGTAGCTTGCTGACTGCTGATAGAGACGTTGAAAGTTAGAGGTGGCTAGAAAACATCAGCTTCAGTTCTCTCATGTTTTGGAAAAAAGGTGAAATGACATATCCAGAGTCACACTGTGGTTGAGCTTGGATTGCAAACCAGGATGAACTTTTAGTCTAGTGCTTATTTTGTGATACTCTATTGCCTCGGCTGTGTGGTCAGGTGATAGAAGGCCACGTGAATGAAAGAAAGCTCCATCCCCAGTGGCTGCTCCAGGTGGTCTACAAATAGAGACAGTGAGAACCCAAGGGTGTTATTTTTAGGGAGGAAACCCTTTATCCTTGTGACCTGGCTTACCCTTTTTAAAGATGGACCCTGTTCACAGGAAAACAAAATATACGTTGCATAAATTCTTCTGGAGAAATAGCACCCTGGAGTTGTGAAAAAGCCACGGGCTCCCGCAGCTGCGTCACAGGATTTGATCACTTCAGCCGAGAGTGCCAGGAGATTTGAGACAGATGTTTTCAGACATGCCGCATGCCTAAAACATTTCCAGGGGTCGGGCTGCAAATAGTGACTTAATAAGTGGAGAAACAGGGAAAGTATGCAAGTTGAGGACACAAGCGTTTATTCACCGCTAGGTGCACGGCCAAGCCCTTTGCATTACATCTGCTTGTCAGGGTTGGCTCTTTAATCTGTCGTGCCCTCGGTATTGCTCTTTGTCTGCCCGTGAATAAAGTGCAGCATTGTGGTTAGTAATCCCACTCCAGTGACTCGACTTCAAATGTGGTTTTGGAGCGCATCCCAGAGTTCTGTTTGCTAAGCTTCCTACTCCTGTTTCAGAGACACCACTGAATACAGAGCAGCGAGCACTGAAGCCTTCCCTCTTTCCTTAAACCTGTCGGGTTGTGGGCTCTCTTTCCCCCTCTTGCTCCTTTCTTTTCTTTTTTTTTCTGTTTTTTTTTTTTAAAACCATCCAAGGCAAGTTCATGGATACTAAGCTGTTGTGTTTGTTGTTCTTTTTCTCCCTGCCTCCGCTCCTAGTGAGTAACCACACTGGCCGCATCAAGGTGGTCTTTACTCCGAGCATCTGTAAAGTGACCTGCACCAAGGGCAGCTGTCAGAACAGCTGTGAGAAGGGGAACACCACCACTCTCATTAGTGAGAATGGTCACGCTGCCGACACCCTGACAGCCACGAACTTCCGAGTGGGTAAGTTCTTCCACGGTCCCTAACTGTCCTTACTGAGTCGAGTTTTATGAGACTGTAGCACTTAGACACCCCCTCCATTCACACTGCTCTCTGCTTCAATGGGTGTCTGTCTATGAGTACGAATATGTTTCTTTCATGGGATATTTTAAATTACTTTCGGAATAATTTTTACCCTGATTTTTGGTTTCGCAGAGGAATGGCAAGTAGAATATTTTCCCTTATTGCTTAGCATTTATGCAGCCCTGTGGCGATGGGAATATATATAGTAGAAGAGAAGAGAGTAGGTTTTAGATTTAGACCCTAAGGCATGAGTTGTGCTGATCAGCTTCAAATTTTATCAGCCCAGTGATAAGTGGAATTTGCATTTGATTTGACTTATGTTACAAACTTTGGAAGGTGGTGATGAAATTGGAAGTTTTTACTTCAAAAATAGCCAAGCCCTGAAACAAAACTCTAAGAATTGTCAAAAACCTGTACTTGCTTAGAGAAAGGGATGCGGAGGCTGCATCTTTTGCCGTGTTTCTCCTCTGTCTCACAAGACTGAATTATAAATTGATATATAACGTGGATTTGGGAAAGATAGAGAAGTAGATTACTCTCAGCACTCCTTCAAGTGAACTTAAATATGAACTAGTAGTTGCCATCTGCAAGAAAGGCTTGTTGCTGTGTTTTAAATTTTTGGTTTTTACTTTTTTGCAAATAGAGAAAGTATTGCGGTCCACTGAATGCTGTCATGTTGCCATGTTGTCACGCAATACGGTATTTTTGTTGCAGAAAAATGTCTTTTATTATTTTTTGACCAATTATGGTTTGCCCTGTGTACTCAAATAATCGCAGACACCCATGTTACTTTCTGAGTTACTCACAAGAATAACCCAAATGTCAGACAGATAATAACACTGGCTAGATCTGGTCTTTTTATGGAATATTGCTGTTTAGTCTTGGAAGTGTGTGTCTGGGGGGGGTGGTAGGAGAAGGCGGTGTTTATTTCAAACTGATTTACATCAAGACAAAATACAGGGGCAGCTTGAAGTTCTTATTAGCTCTTTGATTATTCTGATGCTTTATTCTGACTCCCAGTCCTTAGGAGGTCGAAGCAGTATTTTTGATCGTCTGTACTTGGAAAACACACATGCCCATCGATACGATTTAAAAAGGCATTATGAGTTTCCTGGCTATGAGGGGGTTCTCTGGACATATTTTTGAAAAGAATTTAGCTGTTAGGTGCCAAATGGCACATTGTGCTTTGCAGGGCAGGGAGGCGAGTCTAGTGGGAAGTGAACTGATGATCAGGAAACTGGATTCTGGTCCTGGTCCTGCTGCTAACTAGCTAATCCATAGGGCATGCTAGTTAATGTTTCTGGGCCTCAGTTTTTCTCATTCATAAAATAAATGGGATTGTATTTAATGACCTGTAAAATTTAGTCTGTCTCTAAGATCCTATAACTTTTTATCAGCAATAAGTAATACTATTTTCTGGCTTTTTCTTTTCTTTGAAGGGCTATAGATAAGGAAGGGAAAGGAAAAGGCAATTCCAGTAGATTATCATGAGCCTGACAGCTTTCCCCACTTTACCTTTCTTGGTTGCCTTCCTTACTCACTGCTCCTTTCCCTCCTTGCGTTTATTGTAAATCTTTACAGTAGCAATTACAAAATAATCAAATGGGTGGGAATTTTTTGGCTTCCAGTGTATTCATTTTGAAACTAAATATTTTGAAGGCTTTGAGAAACAGAGGAAGTGTACTTGTTGAAACACACCGCACACTTTCCTTTCTGGCACTGCACCAGAGGTTTAGGAACAGAATATACATAGTCTATTCAAAATGCAAAGTGAAACAAAATTATTTACAAAAGCATTTCAAAAGCAGAACTCCACTCCCGTATTGGATTGGCAGAGCAGTTTAATTTTTTAAGAAGTAAAGGATGGGGTGAGAAGGGTCCATAGTAATAAAATTTCACATTGGAAATTGTGGGCTTTATGTTTCATTTATATTCTGAGCTATTTCCCTCTCCTGTCTACATCTTATTTCAAATATTAGATAGTTTGAGGGACAAGTTTTATGGTCTTTCTTTATCTAAGAATGTTCATTTTGTAGAACTTACAGATTATGATCCTTTGAAAATACAGAAAAATTTAAAAAATTTGTATGCATATTTCTTTTTGGGACTTTACGGGTTTCATATAATTTTATTATTTGCAGAAAGTGATTTTTGGATTTTTTTTTCTTCTCTTTATATTTGTTTATAGTATAGTAAATCTTTTGGCAAAAAAGACATATTTGGAAAATAGTGTAACATTTGGGGAAAATTCAAAATTTACTGTCACTTGTCAGCTACTCTCTTTAATATTTGTGGATACTTAAAGGTGAGAGCTGGCAAATGTTTTTTTTTAGAGGACCAGAGAGTATAAAATAGGTTTTAGACTTTGTGGGCCATACAGTTTCTGTTACAGCTACTCAACTCTGCCATTGTAGTGTGAAAGCAGCCAGAGACAATAGGAACAAGAATAGGTGCGGCCGTGTTAGAAAAACATTAGTTGGGCTGAATTTGGCTTGAGTGCCATGGTTTGCTGACCCCTGCTCCAAGGAGTCCACATAATCCAGGGAAAGTTACATGGACTTCATAGTTGTGGCACCTTAATTAACTAATCAGTTTTAATCATCAGAACAACAGCAGTAATTTCCAGCATTTGCACGGTAAAGTACAGTTTGTTTGTTTATTTGTTTTGACGACATAGAACAGATATAATCATCACCATTTTTCCAGTAAGGAAACTTAGATACAGAGTGTTAATTAAGTGAGCTTGGTTTAGTTTCATGACAAGTCAGTTAGCTATGCCTAGAACCTAGATATCCTTATGTCATCTGTTTTCTTACCTGCCTGGAGCCTGACCATGATGTATAGGAGGGACAAGGTGAAGGACCTCATGGAGTTGGGTCTCGTGGGAAGGCCAGCTGGGGTAACAGAGAGAGAGAAAGCAGCCGAGAGTCCAGCACACCCCGGATTGAATCCTGGGGTAACATTGGCTCTGTATACTCTCTGAGCCCAGCTCACCTCCTCCATACAGTGTGGGTCCTAATATATATGAAGAGATTGTTCTTTTACAGGCTCTTTCCTGGGATAATTCCTTCCTTCCTTCATGCTGCTTCTGTGTTGGTCTTCTGGTCTCTGATGAGGGTGAGTCTGGGCTTTTCAGGTGTGAAAGGCAGCAGGTATTTTCGCATGACTATTGAGCGTGCAGTCTCTGTTCTTGAGTATTCAGTGGGAGAAATAATAAGTATAACTTCCACTTAATGTGACTCTAAAAGTGAGGCTCAGATGAATATGGTGTCCAAGGGAACTCTGAGATTCTCGAAGAGCTTGTTTTTATGGATAGTGACATTGGTATGGTTTAACAGAATATTTACTTTAAATGCTACTTCCTATGAAGCAGGTTTGTAATGATAATGACTCTATTTTATTTTATTTTTTGCAGCAGCTTGAGGTCTGCATCCCTGTTTGTCCTACCCCTGCCTTTTTAAAAATGGAAACGTATCCCTCGTTGGGTGGGCCAGCAGGTTCACTGCTGTTGTTTTAATGGATTCTTAACCTTTTATAGGGCTAAAATGCAGATGACCTTCTGGGATTTTTAAGTTGGTTATAAAATCTTAAGTTTCTCTGACAAGAAGAACATATAAATTCATGTCGTCATAACTAGAATATTTCAAATGCAATAATGCTGTCACTTGGTATAACTTATTTGTAGAGACATTGAAAAGCAGGCATGATGGTTAAAATAACACATTTGGTTTTTGTGATTCTGCTTTCTCTGAGTTACAAAAGACTCATGTTCTATTAGCACCAGCTGAATAATTAACAAACATTTGTCCATTTAAAAAGCATGTTCTCATACATTATTTCATTTGATGCTAACTGCCTCTTAGGTAAATGGTAGTATCCATAACTTGCAAATATGAGTGCTGAGGTTTTGCTGGCTTGATTAAAGGTTATTTAAGCTAGGTTTTCTTATCCTAGAGTCACAATACCTCTGGCTCTCCCATGTTGCCTCCTATGACCATATATTAAGTGACTGTGTCTAAAATATGGTAATAGATTCTCTAAGATAAGCAAATCATAAAGCTGCCTTCTAAGAGCTTATACTTTGAGGAAGAGATGAAAGGCATATGTAAATAACCTTAAATTACGGTAGAGAGCTGCTAGCGGGCCCCAGAGAAGGGAAATATCACTTCTAGCTGAGGGAGGATGCTTAGAGAGAAAAGAGACGGCATTCAGTTTTTATGTTTTGTTCACTTGCTGTCCCTGTTCTGCAAGTGTGTTGTTTCATGGTGAGGGCTGAGTAGGTAAATGAGCCTGGCCCTGATTGTGGACTGAAGGGTGAAGGGGAACTTGAAACATTGGTAAGTTCCAGAATAAAGATGGATCGGGGAGTAGAAGGAAGAGAGAAGCAAAGTTGACAAGGGAAGGAATAATTTACTCCCTAGAATTGGGTATGGAGATGGGAAGGCAGAGGTGGTTTCTGAGAGTTGGGAATAGTTTCACTTAAATGTGGGACACATGAAAAGTCATAATGGTAGATGACAGGTCTGGGAAGGTAGATTGGTGCAAGGCAATGGAACACCTTGAATCTCAAGCTGAGACATTTGGATTTTATCCTTTGAGAATTAACTAATTGTGTTTCCTGAAGGAACTTGATGTTTGCCATTTTGAAGAACAGAGAAGTGATTTCATTTTTTTAGCTAGGAAACTCGTGTTTAAAGAGGCTAAATAAGTTTCTGAATGAATGACAACCTCTGGCCTCCTGTAGCTGTTCTGGGGCTTGTCTGATGCTTTGCACTGAAGCTCTCCCTGGAGATTTCACAAAACCAGCCTAACACTGTGATACTGGGATGAAGAACAGAAGCAGTTCATGCTGCTAAGCTGACTACGTAGGTTCTCTTCACAAGGAGGGAAGAAAATGTTCTCTCATTGAGGGGTTAAATAAACTGACATAATTGCTCAAAAGGGGCAAGCATATAGATTTTTTTCTGGAAACTTAGTTCAGTCCCTGAGTTTTTCATCCTTTGCCATTCATCATTGTTTGAACTCATCATGTCACCTGTTAATTAACTGGTGAATATATTTTCCCCTTAATGCATTGTGCAGATATATCTTAGGTTTTCAAAGATGTTTCAATACAGGCCAGGCACAGTGGTGGCTCACTCCTGTAATTGCAGCATTTTGGAGGCTGAGGCAGGCAGATCACGAGGTCAAGAGATTGAGACCAGCCTGGCCAACGTGGTGAAACCCTGTCTCTACTAAAAATACAAAAATTAGCTGGGTATGGTGGCGCGTACCTGTAGTCCCAGCTATGCGGGAGGCTGAGGCAGGAGAATTGCTTGAACCTGGGAGGCAGAGGTTGTAGTGAGCTGAGATTGCACCATGGCACTCCACCCTGGCAACAAAGTGAGACTCCATCTCAAAAAAAAAAAAAAAGATATTTTAATACAATACTATAAGAAAGTGGTTGCTTTTCCTTTAGGCAATTTAGAATGCCTAAGAACTTGTCAAAGAAACTACTTCCACATATAGTCATATCAAAGGATTTTATTTTCTAATACTGAGTAAATGTCATAATGTAGAGCATTTTCCTTTTTATTTTATTGATTATTTAATTTAATTTACCTTTTTTAGACGGAGTTTCACTCTTGTTGCCCAGGGTGTAGTGCAGTGGCACGATCTTGGCTCACTGCAGACTTCTCCTCCTGGGTTCAAGCCAGTCTCCTGCCTCAGCCTCCCTAGTAGCTGGGATTACAGGTGACCGCCACCATTCCAGCTTATTTTTTCTATTTTTAGTAGAGATGCAGTTTTACCATGTTGGCCAGGCTAGTCTTGAACTCCTGACTTCAGATGATCCATCTGCCTCAGCCTCCCAAAGTGCTGGGATTGCAGGTGTGAGTCACTGCACTTGGCCTTTTCTTTTTCATTTTAATTAAGCTGTTGATCACCTTTAAAAGGCTAGTACTAGGAACAGTCATTCATTTAACATGCATTTAATGAGCACATACTATGAGCCAGGTAGGGGTTCAGGCAATAGCAGTGAACTAAATAAAAGTCCTTCCCTTCCTCTAGCATTAAAAAAACATCATGTGGCCACAGCGTTTATGAACCTCGAAGATGTTGTGCTAAGTCAGATAAACCAGTCACAGAAAACAAATGCAGTATGATTTCATTTATATGAGATGCCTAGAGTAGTCAAGTTCAAAGAGAGAGCAGAACGGTGGTTGCCAGGAATTATAGAGATGGAATGGGGAGTTGTTTAATGGGTATAGAATTTCAGTTTTGCAAAATGAAGAAGTTCTGGAGATTGGATATGCAATAATGCGAATGTAAGAAACACTACTGAACTGTACACTTAAGATGGTACCTGTTGCAGGTATTTTACCACAATTATAAAAATAAATTTTAAAAATATAGTATGTGTGTACACTACTTTCACATAGATACTACCAAAAATATACTGTAAGAAACATGGTATATGAACTAATGTCAGGAAGTGATAGATCCTCTGAGGGAAAACAAAGCTGAGAAGGGGATGGACAAGGGGGAGTGTTGGTGGAAGGCGTGGTTGCCATTTTAGAGAGCTCAGGGAAGGAGGGGCTCTCTGATAACGTTTGAGCAGGGGCCTGATGAAGCCATGATGAGTGTTGTGAGGTAACATATCACGTACAGTGTGGTTTTTTTGTTTGTTTCTTTAAACCGTGGTGCATCCCCAAAAGGCTGGCATTTGGAGCATTCTTTCTTCCAGACTTTTCCTATCTGCTATCTTAGGTTAGGTTTCATCGATCTGCATTGTGTCAGGGAATCAAATTAATATCTGCAGATAAAGAGCTGTATACACAGAGGATAGAGGCAACCACCTCTTGTTCTCTGGGTAAAAAAAAGGGTATGGTCCTGGAATCCTTGGAGGAGTCTTGGTGATTTATAATAAAAAGTAAAGGTCTTAGATTAAAAAAAAGAGTTATCAAGAGAGCAGTATCACCTTTCTTCAGCATTCTTTTATGGAGGGCAGATCATATGAGCTTGATATGGAGCTTGCGTTTAATTAAGGGAAATATAATTGGTTTTTGCTTGTGAGTGGAGGTATGAGGGGGTGCATGGTGGCAGTGGGCAAGAGGGCAGGAGGACCTGGGGAGAGGAAGGGGTGCATGGAAAGGTGGTTCCATGGGTTACCCAGAACAAGAGGAGCAACAGGTTGACCCTATGGGCCAGAATCAGGAGAGAATAAGGTCCTATTTGGTTGAAGAGGAAGATGACTGAGGCAGAGAAGCGGGTGGGGGCAGAGTGGTTATATAAGAACATATGTCTGTAGCCAGGACAGTTTTTAAAAAATTAACCTTAGCTAAAAGAGGGTTCTATGGTTTGCCAGACCTGTGAGAAAGGCACGTGTGATAGATTGCTCCTTTTAAGCCATGCCTGGCCTATATCGTGGGAGTGGATGGAGCTCCTTGAACGGGTTGTGCTAGGCCAGCCTGGAATAAATAACCTTTCAAAATTCCTTGGAATCTGTAACATAATGTCACAAAGTGTGTATTCTTTCCTAGGCTGTCGGCTTGAGCATACGGAGTGATCTTTGGACAAGTCCAAACTGCTTAGCCTTAGTGCAGGGTCCTGCTGCCTGGCTCCATGACATTCATTTTGGCTGTGCCCCTTCTCCCACCCCAATCCCCTACTTCTGCCAAACTGAGCCTCCAGGGATACCAAAGGTCTCTAAGTGCGCTGGAGTGTCTTGTGCTCCTGTGCCTCTGTGCACACGGCTTTCTCTGCCTGGAGGGTACATTTCCCCGCCCAGTCTGTTTGGGCAATCCCTCGCTTCTTTTTCAAGACTCAGCCAAGTGACGATTCTGCTACAGAGCCTCATTTCTCTAATTTGTGGACATGGCTGTTTCTTCCAATACACTCTAAACTGATTGGGAACAAAGACTTGTCTACTTCATCTTGGCATCCTCAGTGCCACTCACTTTGGAGATGCTGAATGCTTTTTTGTTGACAATAAATTGTATAAGCGGCTGCCTACGTTGTGAGGTGTGCTCAGACTTTACCTGATACAGTTTCATCGTTAGTTCTCAGGCAAGTAAAATCACAGAAGTAAAATAATGAACTGAGAAGACTATGTTAGAGTTTAGGGGCACAGGAAATAGGATATTCCACTGACCACAAGATACATGAAAGAGGACACCCTGGTAGCAATTTGCATGGAGTTTTAAGTTTTTAACACTGACTTCATTGTAGTTTCTACTCATGGGCAAAGTGCAATTAGATTTCCATACCTTTAGTCCAGCTGTTTCTGCTGCACGGAGTTCCTGCTCCTGCATCCATGTAAATACTGGCAATCTTTTATGGAAGAAACATAAGTTCCATTTCCAGCAGTTCTGCCTGGGCTGTTTGGTTTTTGTTTTTGTTTCTTTCCTATTATACCTCTAGTCATTACTGTGTCATTTGACACTTGGTTGTCCAGCTTCAGGTTTTTTGACTGTCTCCAAGACCCCGGGTTGGTAATCTCACCTCTCTCATTCTTGACTCCCCTTCATGTAGAACAAATTATATGATATCCTAACCTTCCTTGGAGGGTTATTCTGAGGCTCACAAGAATGAGAGACTGAAGGTGCATATGGACTTACTGGATTGATTGGAAGACTTTTTTCTTTTTCTGAAGATGATAAGTCCTTTTCCTAATTCTCAAACTCCATCTCTTGTGCTATGGGGTGGAGGCATTGAGAGGGAGTGTGCTTACGTCTCCTGGAGCTTGCTGTTCCGTGTCCCCCAGAGACAGTGTTTGCTTTATTTACTGATCCTAACAGCACAATAGCATCGAGAAGAATATAGAAGGACATTTCTATTACCCCTTGACTTTGGTACTCTGGTAGGAGTGCACAGAAGGCTCTGTACTTGTTTACATTTAAGCTTGCTGTGGGTAAGTTAGGCCTTGCACAAAATAATGTCAGGCTTCAATATCATGTGGCCAAGACAACGTTGTAGCACCATGTCCCCTCTGCATTGGATCACACTCCTTCTTGAGTTCACTTGCTTACACAGGAAGCTCTTGCTTGTTGCCAAGCCTTCTGGCAAGGGTAAAAGTATTTAAACAGTGTAATACATTTTGGAACCGAAAGCTGTGGTCGGGAGGAAAAGCAATCATCTTGAATAGATGGGGGCATCTCCAGTGGTGTATGATTAGAACATATGATTCACTCTGTGCTATTCACTTTGCTGTCAGTTGTGTAATTTACCTCTGGGCTCCTAGGTTAGAGTCTATTTAATAAGGAAGCTGGACTTAAAGTAGATATTTGTAATCACATTTATGTGATACAGTATCTGCCTGCAACATTTATTGGTATATGAATTGAGCTCAGTTTTGCATCTATAGTATAAAAGTCAAATATTTGAACCAACTTTTAACTATTAAGAGGTGTGTATATGTTTGTGTATAAATATATATTTCCAGGGGGAGAAAGAATAATGACTTTGTCTGTTGTTGGAAAAGCCTCCTGAAACTAGCATCACAAATGATGTGAAAATGTCTTTGAGGTCAGCTGCATAGTCATCTTCATGCTGAGCAGTCCAGGAAAATAAAATAACTACCAAAGGGAGAAGGATAAAGCGAGTGAGCAACTTTGTTTGAGATTCATTCTCCAAATTTATATCATAAAGAAAGATAATAAGAAGAGCCAGATGCCCTTCCATTGCCAATTTAATGCAATGCTGTCATTGATATACTTACTAAAACTTGATTTTCTATTTAGTTGAAGGGTATGGGCCTAAGGAATGGTTTAGTGTTCAACCTCATTATCTTGAATTTAGACTCATGCAATAATTACTGAAAAATTGGCACGACTGAGTGTTGGCTTTTCCTAAGATTTGGTTGGGAAGAAAAACTTTATGCAATAATGAGAGATTTCTTCACTCTGAGACCAAACATCATTCAGATGCCCATCAGATTCAGCAAGAATTAGTCTGGATTGTGGGGACTTTATACGTTTTCCTAGTGCAGAAATTCAGCCTAATTTTCATCAGATTCACCCTAGAAGAGGTAAAAGGGACGCTTGTTATTGAAGTCTACTGCAGTGAGGAAAGCAGAGTGCTGCCCTTTTCCTGGCAAGTTAGGAAGTATCCTAGAACATTCTTAGCTGAAGTCTTATTTAGCAAGATTAGAATATGTCACTTTTTGCCACTGCATTGTCCTTTTCTGAAGAAAGGGTGATTTATGAGTCCTCTGGATCTTCTTGTGGTACTAATAACATCTTGAGCCAGCTGTTTTATTGGGTGTACACAGAGGGTAATTAGAAACATCTGAGAATCCCATGGTGTGCCCAGAAAACCATGACACTGTGTGGAAAAGAAAAAAGAATAACCTTAATGCCAAAATTGTATACTTGGTAAATAAATGAATTAGTATTCAACAAAATTTACTTTGTATTATACCATTTTCCAAAAAAGAAGCTAAAGTCTTTAGGCTGAAAATATCCTTTTATTGAAATACACTCACTGCAGAAATCATAACCTTATTTGGTAAAAGCCTACTGACTCTGCTGTTCATACAGTAGTTATCATTTCCCTTCTGTCAAAGTCTATCATATTATGGGCCATTTTGTGCCAGAAGAAGTATTTCTTCTTTTTACCTGGCAGTTACTTGAAAATTTTAGACTTCTGAAGGATCTCATTTAAGGAAATTAACTCTTAAAAGCACCAGGGACTAATAGTGTCTAATTTGCCTACTAGTCTATCCTAGAAATCGGGTTGGGATGTCGGAGTTTGGGCTCTATTTTGGCTGGTTATTTGAAATTTGACCTCCCGTGGTGGCTGAGTTTTAAGTCTTTGTGGATGCAGCAACAGCAGCCACTGAGTTCTTAGGGCTTGATTAAATCAGGCACTGCTTTTCTTACTCGCAAGACAAAATCTAGACATGAAAACCTAACACTTTGGTGGTGGCCTGTGAATGTTTCCTTTCATTTTCATTCACAGATAACAAGCCCCTATGACAAGTCAATGTTGAATCACACTGACATAGCCCAGGTGGACATGGACAGAGTTGAGGCCCGAAGCCTCCAGTGTCTTTCCAACCTGTCTTGCTTTGCATGTCTCTGTTCAGTAGGCCATTTTGATTCTTTTTAATCATTTTTAATGGATTCCATTGATCTCATGTATTAGGCTATTCTTGCATTGCTATAAATAACTACCTGAGATGAGGTAAGTTATAAAGAAGAGTGTTTTATTTTTTGAGATGGAGTCTTGCTCTGTCACCCAGGCTGGAGTGCAATGGCATGATCTCTGCTCATTTCATCCTCCACCTCCCAGGTTCAAGTGATTCTCCTGCCTTAGCCTCCCAAGTCGCTGGAATGACAGATGCCCATCACCACACCCAGCTAATTTTTGTATTTTTAGTAGAGATGGGGTTTGATCAGGTTGATCAGGCTGGTTTCAAACTCCTGACGTCAAGTAATCTGCCTGCCTCGGCCTCCCAAAGTGCTGGGATTACAGGCATGAGCCACCGCACCTGGACAAGGAAAGGGGTTTAATGAAATCATAGTTGTGCAGGCTGTACGGGAAGCATGGCTGGGGAGGCCTCAGGAAACTTATGATCATAGTGGAAGGCAAAGGGGAAGCAGGCATGTCTTACATGGTTGGAGAAGGAGAGAGTGAAGGGGGATGTGTTATGTGCTTTTAAACAACCAGATCTTGTGAGAACTCACTATCCCAAGAACAGCAAGGGGAAGCTCACCCCCATGACCTGATCACCTCCCACCAGACCCCTTCTCCAACGCTGGGGATTATAATTTGATATGAGATTCTAGTGGGAACCCAAATCCAAACCATTTCATTACAGAGATGAAGTTGTAGCTAATGGTATGTTTTGCTGGAGGTTATCAGTGACTTAATGAAGCCTCTGGAAGGAGAAGTGGATTCACCTGTGTACAGATGTTTATAGGGTAGGATATAATTACTAACTCAAAAACATGGCCTCAAATGCCTGCCTTCTTCAATCCCTAAATCAGAGATTCTCAGTACTGGTAATACTGTACAACAGAATCTAGGATTGCTCAAAAGGTACAGATGCCCAGCCTGCACCCCAGGGTCCCTAAGTCAGGATTTCTCAGTGTGCTTTGGATATGTGTATTTTGAAAACAAATGATGTAGGCAAATGTTATACTTAGCTTTGGTGAAGAACCAGTAGTCTAAACCAGCACTTATCGCCCTTTAATGTCAGTAGGAGTCACTGTGGATTTTGTTAAATGCAGATTCTGGTTCAGTAGGTTTGGGTGGGGCCTGAGATTCTATATTTCTGGCACATGCTCAGGGGATGCTGTGCTGCTCACCTGTCAATCACCTTGTGAGTTGCAAAGGTCTAAACTATTATTAATCAACTATAAATAATGGTTTCACAAAGATATGTTATCATGAATTAATATTTATTTATCAAGCTGTTAAATGAGCCTGATACTTTAATAGGAAATGATTTGTAAATGCCAAAAGAGACTCAACCATATCAGCAGATATGTTAATGTTTTTCAAATCTCCTACTTCAGTTCCTGTCCCTGTTAAAGCTGAGGTTTCCTCACCCTTCAAGGCAGCCTCTCAGGCAGAGTCCTACCAGGATGGCCTAAGCCTGTGGAACACCCATCATTGCCATATTAAATGAAGGGAGGGCAGGCTGCCTTCTTAATTCACCCTACCATTTATGCTAACTCCAGTCTGTCTCTTATCTTCAGAATTTTTCAGGGGATGTGAGAAAGTGTTTTCATTTACATGTCCCCTAAATTCCAAGGGATATGGGTCAAGCTTTCCAAAGAATTTTCACCTTTTTTGCTCCAGTGGAACAAACTTGGCTTCTGCAGCACAGCCAGCATCTCAGGAAGTGAAATGACGGATACTGCCTTTCGTCCTCAGCTTGGGGAGGTAGCCCAAATCCCATAACAGAAGTTCAATTCCGTAGCCTGCATAATATCTCAACAGAACATTACTAGCTGCCAGTAGTGTGGTAGTCTTATACGCAAGGATGTTACCCTTGGTTTACTAGTAATAGGATGGATATTTCATTGTCTTTCCAGGAGAGTTGGAAGGGGAGATACATTTGCATAGATCCATTCTTATTCAAGTCCTACTTACAATTGATGTTAAGCATTTTGACGATATTTGAGGATACAACCTTTAAATTTGAGGCAAGAGAATTGTTTTGAATTAATTGAATGATACCAATTAGTTTAAGCCTTTCATGTAGCCATCATCCCTTCTGATAACATCTGTTCTCTGTGCTGAACTTGCCTACCTGAATTGTCCGTATTTTGACTTATGAGCATGATATTTGAGAGCACTTTGAACACAGAGCTGAACTGATAGAAAACAAAATAGAGTGAAGATGAATTCATTCACTGGTATCACAAAATTGCAACTTTCCCTTCTGCGTGTCATCAAAACCTCATTGCATTTCCTTCGCCTCACTCTGGCCTCTTCCTCTTTCCCACGTGGTCTACTAATACCTAGGTTCTTTCTCTTATTCCCTGTCTCCAGTTCTCTTATTTCACTTGTACCCATCAGGCATATTCTTAGCTAGGTGCTCAGTCAACTTACTCTGTTACTCTGAAATATCTGGTTCACACTCATAATGCAGAAGCAAAGGGAAAAAACTGTCTATCAAATAGTTCTCAACTGGGGCAGTTTTACACCCCACCTGAGAGAGACATTTGGCAATGCCAGCAAATGTTTTTGTTATCCAGACTTGGGGGGTGCTCCTGGCATATAGTGGATGGAGGCCAGGGATGCTGCTGTGTGTCCTACAATGTACAAGAGAGCTCCCATGGCAGATAATAATTTGGGCCCAGAATGTCAATAGCAACAAAGTTGAGAAACCCTGCTCTAAGCATTGTCATTCCTTCCTAACAGACAGCGTCTTAGACTTTCTTTCCTGTTTTGCCCAGGTCCTTGGAAAACCCTCCCTCTTAATCTCAAGATTATTCCCGAGATGAAACCTCTAGCCTTTTGTCACAAATGTCCTTCTTTGATGATGGTGACAGAGCACACCCATAGCTTGCCTTTCAGCTGTCCTTGCACATGTGTTAACCTAGTCAACTGGACCCAGGCTCCTATTGGCTTGATTTACATTTGATAATTTGTATGAGGTGATCACATTGGATTTCAAAGGGTGCAAGGATTGAGATGGTTTGGGTTGTGATTGGCCTTCGTTCTGAAGATTCTTCGGAAACTGAAACAAGAATGACAAATGGGAAACCATTTAGCACAGGAGGCATTTTTTGCACATCTCAGAGGTGATTGTATAACAGAAACCGCTTTTCAACACTAACCGTTGCTACTGTGGACACTCGTTTGCAATGTGTCTGAGCTATGGCTGTTGGAAAAGGAGCGAGTGCTGAGTGTGTTTATTTGAACGAGAGCATCATCACATGTTCAAATAAACATAACACCTTAGGAGGGTATGGATTTGTTATTTCTAACCCAGACATCTTTATACATGCGTTTTGAAGGGTCATTTTGCCAAGTTTGAAGGAAAAAACTATTACATTAAAAGTCTGACATATTATTTAACTCATTGAAAAAAGAAAAACCTCTTTGTGGCCAAAACACTCTAGGTCAGCTGGACAACGATGTATGTCATGTTTTTAAAGCATTCACTTTTGGACCAAGAAATGGCCCTAGAGAGCAAGTAAAAGACATTGCCCTCACCCGCGTATAAACTCATGTAGCAGTTTTCCCTTATGTTTTGGTCATCTTGCCCAGGAAACTTGGAATTTTCACAGTTATTTCTTTTGTGCTTTTTTACTTAAATGAAAATCCTGTTTTTAATTCCCTCAGTGTGTGGGGGGGTTATATGTTATTGCTTATTTTCCTGAGACTCCAAACCCATAATTTACATGACTGATTTTTTCTCCAATTGCATCTTTCTTGGCTGTAAAATATATATAATATAAAATTTATTATTTAAGCCATTTTCAGTGTTTGTTTTAGTGGCATTGGGTATACTGGGTATATTCACAATGTTGTGCAGTCATCATCACTATCCATGTAATAACTTTTCATCGTCCCTAATAGAAACTATACCCATTAAATAAAAATTGCCCATTCCTCTCTCCCCTAGCCTCTGGTAACCCCTGTTCTACTTTCGGTCTCTATGAATTTGAGTATTTTAGAGACTTAGTATTTGTCCTTTTGTGAATAGCTTTTTTTTTTTTTTGAGATGTAATCTTCCTCTGTTTCCCAGGCTGAAGTATGGTCTCGGCTCACTGCAACCTCTGCCTCCTGGGTTTAGGTGATTCTCTTGCCTCAGCCTCCTGAGTATCACAAATATTTAAAAATATTTTTAGTAGAGACGGGGTTTTACCATGTTAGCCTGGCTGGTCTCGAACTCCTGACCTCAAGTGATCAGCCCACCTCAGCCTCCCAAAGTGCTGGGATTACAGGCATGAGCCACTACACTTGGCCTCACTTATTGTGTTTTTAAGGTTCATCCATATTGTAGCATGTTTTCTTTTTAAGGCTGAATGCTGTTTTGTTATTTGCATAAACTAGCATTTGTTTACACGTTCATCTGTTGATGTATATATTTAGGTTATTTCTATCTTTTTGCTATTGCAAATAATGTTGCTATGAGCCCTGATTTATGAGTATTTGTTTGAGTTCCTGCTTTGAATTTTTTGGTGCATATACCTAGAAGTGGAATTTCTGGGTCAGGTGGTAATTCTATGTTTAACCTTTTGAGGAACTGCCAAACTGTTTTCCGCAGAGGCTGTGCCATTTTACATTCCCACCAGCAGCGTGTGAGGGTTCCACTTTCTCTACGTCTTTGACAACACTTATTTTCCTATTTTTAAAGTTGTGCTTCAGTTTACCCTTTTTTTGTATTTTATTTCATTTTATTATTTCTTCCCATAGGTTATTGGGGTACAGATGATATTTGATCACAAAAGTTCTTTAGTGATGATTTGTGAGATTTTGGTGTATGCATCACCTGAGAGGTATATACTGTGTCCTATTTGTAGTCTTTTATCCCTTGCCCCACTCCCACCCTTCTGCCTAAGTCCCCAAAGAGAGACATTGGGCAATGCCAGCAAACATCTTTGGTTATCCCTTGTATCCTTTGCCCCACTCCCACCCTTGTATTTTCCATTGTATTATTCTTATGCCTTTGAGTCCTCATAGCTTAGCTCCCACATATCAGTGAGAACATATGATGTTTGGTTTTCCATTCCTGAGTTACTTCACATAGGGTAAGAGTCTCCAGTCTCATCCATGCTGCAAATGTTGTTAATTCATTCCTTCTAATGGCTGCGTAGTATTCCATCATATATATGTATATACTACAGTTTCTTTATCCATTCATTGATTGATGGGCATTTGGGTTGGTTCTACAATTTTTCAGTTGTAAATTGTGCTGCTATAAACATGCGTGTGCAAATTGGAAAAGCCCTTCTAGGCATTGGCTTAGGCAAGGATTTCATGACGAAGAACCCAAAAGCAAATGCAATAAAAGCAAAGATAAATAGCTGGGACTTAATTAAATTAAATAAGTTTTGCACAGCAAAAGGAACAGTCATCAGAGTAAACAGACAACCCGCGGAGTGGGAGAAAAATCTTCACAGTGTATACATCTGACAAAAGACTAATGTCCAGAATCTACAGTGAACTCAAACAGATCAGTATGAAGAAAACAAACGATCCCATCAAAAAGTGGGCTAAGGACACGAGTAGACAATTCTCAAAAGAAGATATGCAAATGGCCAACAAACATAAGAAGAAATGCTCAGCAGCACTAATGACCAGGGAAATACACATCAAAACCACAGTGCAATACCACCTTACTCCTGCAAGAATGGTCGTAATCAAAAAAATCAAAAAACAGTAGATGTTGGCGTAGATGTGGTGATCAGGGAACACTTCTACACTGCTGGTGGGAATGTAAACTGGTACAGCCACTATGGAAAACAGTGTGGAGATATCTTAAAGAACTAAAAGTAGAAATACCATTTGATCCAGCAATCTCACTGCTGAGTATCTACCCAGAGGAAAAGAAATCATAATACGAAAAAAGATATTTTCCCATTTTTTAATAAAGTGGTAGCCATACTAGTGGGGATGAAGTGGTGTCTCATGGTTTTGATTTGCATTCCTCTAGTGATTGATGATGTTGGCCTTTTCATGAGCTTGTTAGCCATTTGAATATCTTCTTTGGAGAAATGTCTATATTCACATTCATTGTCTGATTTTGAGTTGGTTTCTCATAGTTGATTTTTCAAGAAAAACCTGAGATTTCCACTTAGCAAGCTAAATACGTAACTACAGCATTATCTCTAGCTGATATTGATTGTGAATCTTTAGGGACACCTGGGTTTTAATACTGGTGCTGCCACTTGGACAAGACTCATTTTTAAGTCTTAATTTCTTCCTCTGTAAAAGGAGGAGGTTAGGGAGTTCAAGATCCTTTGCAGCCATAAAATTCTGTCATTTTGTCGAATATAAAACCTATCTATGCAGAGAATGCTAGAGTGTAAATGAGATGAGGCTATCTTTATGCTGTTTTACTCTGAAAATATTTACTGTGATTTCCAAGAATGTACAGTATGTTCCCGTTTGTACTTTTTTGGGCTCTGTTTTCCACTTTGAATCAAAGGATGATTTTGTACAACTCCAGTGATACATCGTGTGGTGATGTGTCATCAGCTTGACAAGTTTGATCAGAAAACTTATCAAGGCCTGAAACATTTGAAAAACTTACAAATGGCTCTGTATTTTTCTTGCTTAGTTTTTAAAATCAAAGTTCTCAGAAGAGTTTGGCTGGAAACAGAATGACTCCATGGTGGCCTGAAGGAAGCACAGCTTGTTTGGAGCAGGATGAAAGGATGGAGTTCAGTTTGGCCAATAAGGTTGCCGAGGACTACGTTTTTAGTTTAGTTTAGTTTAGTTTTGTTTTTTTAAGAAAACCAAAGGAGAGCCTGGAAGCCTTAGAATGTTCTGGGGTTCTGCTACAAATGATAATAAATGTATCATTCACATTAAAAATCTGAGCCACAAAGGATTTAAATTGCCTCTCTGTGGGGAAAAAGTCAAAAGCCAACTTTAAACTTAAGGAAAATCATTTTTATAATAAATGAAGAGGTAGTTTTCCTAATATATATTTGAATTCATTTATCTCTTGCCAATTCCTGGTAAATTCTAAGTAAATTCTGAATTTACGCAGATTAACAGCATCTTGAATTTTTTCTTCACATGGAATTAAAGAAAAGGCCAGACACGTGAGCATGCTTCAGCGGTCAAAATACAGCCTTGAGTGGCACTTGTGCCAGGGATCCACCCAACTCTGTGTCCCTGGAGACAGCATCAGTGGCACCCTTTTCCTTTAGGAGACTGGAGAGTGGAGGAGAGAAGTTGGGGTGTTACTCCCCCAGCTCCCTTCTGCAGGAGCCCTGGGGGGTGGTTTATGTTCCTCCACTCAGGCCACAGCGCTGTCAGGAGGCGCCTCTCTGTGCCAGTTCTTTGCTTTTGCAGCCCCAGGGTTCTTGCTGCAGGTTTCCCAGACTCTGCCTGTCCCTTCGTCAAGAGGCTCTCTACTAAACTGTCTTAAATTTTGCCCCACTTAAATGTGCCTTTCTTTCCTGACTAGCCCTTAACTCATACTAAAATTACATTAGCTAGACCTGAAGGTAGATATTTTAAAAAGTTGATTTGTATGGCATCTTTTAAAAAAAACAACTGGGTTTTTTGCATATGTAACACATGGTGCAAAATTTAAAAGGGACAGGAGGACCTACTGTAGAGTGAAGAGTCAGTTTTCTTCTCATTTTTGTACTCTAAACACTTACTTCTCTTTTTTTTTTTTGAGATGGAGTTTCGCTCTTGTTACCCAGGCTGGAGTGCCATGGCGCGATCTCGGCTCACCGCAACCTCCGCTTCCTGGGTTCAGGCAATTCTCCTGCCTCAGCCTCCTGAGTAGCGGGGATTACAGGCGTGCACCACCATACCCAGCTAATTTTTTGTATTTTTTAGTAGAGATAGGGTTTCACCATGTTGACCAGGATGGTCTCGATCTCTTGACCTCATTATCCACCTACCTCAGCCTCCCAAAGTGCTGGGATTATGGGCATGAGCCACTGCCTTACTTCTGTTTTTTAGTGAGAAATATTCTTTCCCACTTCTGTCTTCTCCCAGAATCTGAATGTACTGTGGCATATATGCATATATATCCTTGAACTACTAGAATATTTTCGTAACTGTATTGTACTATACATTGTTCAGTTAGCAGTCTTTATCAGCACAAATAAATCTGCTTTGTTCTTTTTAAAGTCTGCATGTTCCATCCTGGCATATAATATAACTTATTTAATGGGACTGCATTCTTGGGCTGTTGACCTTGCTACTTTTGCTGTTATTCAAGCTACAGTGAAGAATGAAAGTCTCAGTATACATTTGTGAATATCTGGGATAAATTCTTAGAAACAAAATTGCTGCATCAAAGAGTATGTGCTTATTTAATTTAAACAGATATTTGCAAATTACCTACTATAAAAGTTGAACTAGGCCAGGTGTCGTGGCTCACGCCTATAATCCCAGCACTTTGGGAGGCCCAGGCGGGCAGATCACTTGATGTCAGGAGTTCAAAACCAGCCTGACCAACATGGGGAAATCCCATCTCTACTAAAAATACAAAAGTTAGCTGGGCGTTGTGGTAGGTGCCTGTAATTTCAGCAACTTGGGAGGCTGAGGCAGGAGAATCGCTTGAACCTTGGAGGCAGAGAATGCAGTGAGCCGAGATGGTGCCATTGCACTGCAGCCTGGGTGACAGAGTGAGACTCCGTCTCAAAAAAACAAAAAAGTTGAACTAATTTGTTTTCCCAGCAATATATGAGATTGTCTGTATCACCATACCCTTTCTAATTCATATTATTAATATTGCTATTTTTGAGATGGAATCTTGCTCTGTCACCCAGGCTGGAGTGCAGTGGTGCGATCTCAGCTCACTACAACCTCTGCCTCCAGGGTTCAAGTAATTCTTCTGCCTCAGCCTCCCAAGTAGCTGGGACTACAGGCATGTGTCACCATGCCCAGCTAATTTTTGTATTTTTAGTAGAGGTAGGGTTTCACCATTTTGGCCAGGCTGGTCTCGAACTCCTGACCTCATGATCTGCCCGCCTCGGCCTCCCACAGTGCTGGGATTACAGTCATGAACCACATGCCCAGCCTCTAATACAGATTATTATACACTTTGAACTCTGCTTCTCTGATAGATTGACGTTTAAATTGCATTTTGCTTGTGCATGAGATTAACTTTCTTTTCATGTGTCTAAAACAGTTTCTCTTCTTCAGTGTTATTCACATTTGGGTGGATAATTCTTTGTTTTGAGGAGTTGTCCTGTGCAGTGTAGGATGTTTGTAGCATCTTTGACCTTTACCCACTTGATTCAAGTAGGAGCTTCCCATCCCACTACCACCAAGAAGCTCTGGAGACAAAATCACCCTTGATGGAGAGCCACTGATCTAAATGATTTTCTCCTTTGTCTGTTTTTCTTTCCTATGGCATTTTTGGTGTTTGAACTTTGCTTATGGTGTTTTTGCTGTTTACTTATTTATTTCTTTTTAGGTCCTTCAAAAATTTTATGTTTTTTTTACATAGTCACATTTATCAGTATGCTTCTTCTCACTTCATACAATTGATACAGAAATTGATTTTTGATGACATTTTCTTAATCAAAATAAAGGCACCAAATTCTTCCTTTAATCAGCTGTGATGCTTCCCTTCAGTCCTAGATGACAAACCAAGGGAAACCAGGGTAAGCCCTGAATTTTGTTGATGATCGCTAGCACATAAATGGATTGGAGGGTATCAGAAATCTTAAATTAATGATAACCACCACTATCGAGTCTCTTCCATATGCCCAGTACTGTGTTAGTTACTTTGCACATATTGTATCTTAGCATTGAGACAGAGTCCCACATGATCAGGCTGTTATAATCATTTTATAGGTAAGGAAACTAAGGCCTGAACAGGTTAAGTAACTTGGCCAAGACCACAGAGCAAGCAACTAGCACAGCTAGGTTTTGAACCCAGATCCTTCAGCACAACAGGGTTGTGCTTTCACCTTATACATGATGTTGTCTCGTAGCCAGCTCTGGGCTGAGGTTGAATTAAGCCTCAGGGGGATTCTCAGGGAAAAGACCATATTCGTTGTGCTGTGAGTTCTATCTTATTTCTCTTTGACTTGGACAGACCCACAGAGTACTGTCTTCCATTGCATCTGACTCAGGTTGTTCACTGAATCTTGGGTCTTGGTCTGAGTTTTGTATGGTACTGTGTGAATAATTTCCTCCTCGTCTGTAGAATGTGAAGGATTATACCTAGGATGTTGTGAGGGTTAAATGAGAGCATGGTTTACAAAAAGGCTTTATGATCTGCAGAACAATGTCCATATATTAGGTATTATTATTGTTACTGTTAATCGCTTGCCTACCGTACTTCATATGTATGAGTACATCGAAATGTAAATTTGTTAAACTGTAACAATTGCACATATTTTAACATATTATAAAGTATAAGACATTGGTATTAACACATGTAACAAGTGTATACTTAACTTCTTGTGTATATAAACTTATAAAATATTAGAAATTGATAGCATTACCTAGTACTTCAAATTTTTTTATTTTTATTTTTTTTGAGACGGAGTTTCGCTCTTGTTACCCAGGCTGGAGTGCAATGGCGCGATCTCGGCTCACGGCAACCTCCACCTCCTGGGTTCAGGCAATTCTCCTGCCTCAGCCTCCTGAGTAGCTGGGATTACAGGCACGCGCCACCATGCCCAGCTAATTTTTTGTATTTTTAGTAGAGACGGGGTTTCACCATGTTGACCAGGATGGTGTTGATCTCTCAACCTCGTGATCCACCCACCTTGGCCTCCCAAAGTGCTAGGATTACAGGCTTGAGCCACCGCGCCCGGCCATACTTCAATATTTTTGTCATTTAGCTTTAATTTCAAGTCAGATTCAAACAGATTATCTTACTATATATATACTTAATGAATTCTAGGAGAATTCAAAGAACTTTGATTTCTATTTGATTTACCATTTGGGATTTTCATGAAGAAATTTACCAGTTTGACAGGTCTGCAAATGACAGATTCAACACAGTTGGCAGCTGTTACATCGGTCACTAAAGAGCAGAGGTTTTGTTTGGTCTCCAGGCATGCAGGGGAAGCAGACATAATTTCCCCCCTTTCTAGAGGTCTTGGCCTTGCAAATTTAGTATCTACTTTAATCTTAAAATATATAAGTCAAACATCAGAGGTGTTTAGAGCCTGGAGGCTTGTTATTGTCTGTGAATATTTTAGATGTTGCTAGTCAAATTGGATTGAAATGTGGCTAATGCATGGGTGGGGATGAAGAGCTTTGAAGGCTGCAAGCAGTGAAGGAAGGAAAATGGCATCTCAGTGGCTCATTAACTGCCGTTGGTGTGTTTCTGAAAAGTTGAAAGCTGATGAGTGTACGATTGTACCAAAGAATCATGCGTGCAGGAGGAGTGAGCATTTTATAGAAATCGGTAAGTAACTGTTTTGAGAAGTGAATGGGAGGCTTTTAGAGCTGAAAGTAGCTTAGAGAGCATCTTATTCATTCTTTTCATTTTGTAGATCAGAAAATTGAGGCCCAGACAACTGTGACTTCAAGGTCATAGTTGGTAGCAATGCTCAGATGCAGACCCAGGCTCCTAACGCCCGTTGCATTTCCAAGTGAGATGGCTTTTGTAAGATTTTTATATCCGGAATGTTTTAAAATTGGCCCTCTGTAGCATGATGCTACTGTGTGGACATTTCTAATGCAGTTTGCATGTGTAAGAGAGGAGCACTGGAGAGGGATCCTGCCCCAGCTGAAATGCCAGTCTCTCTTTCTCACTGAACTGTTCCTACCCAAATAAGGTGAGGGTGAGAATCACTGGGTTCCTGGGAAAAGCTGGAATGACCATACTCAAGAGAGAATATAGGCCAGGCACAGTGGCTCATGCCTGTAATCCCAGCACTTTAGGAAGCCAAGGCGGGCGGATCACCTGAGGTCAGGAGTTTGAGTCCAGCATGGCGAAACCCCATCTCAACTAAAAATACAAAAATTAGCCAGGCATGGTGCCACGCACCTATAATCCCAGCTATTTGGGATACTGAAGCAGGAGAATCACTTGAACCTGGGAGGCTGAGGTTGCAGTAAACCAAGATTGTGCCATTGCATTCTAGCCTGCGCAACAAGAGCAAAACTCTATCACCAAAAAAAAGAGAGAGAATATGTATGTATAGAACAGACTATTCCTCAGTTATTTTGTAAACCTTTGTTCAACAAAAGAATGAATAGATTGTGTTGCGTAAACTTCAGATGGAGATTGATAGAATATCAAAGCCAGGTATCCAGGGATTAAGAATTTCAGATGCAAGCAGTCATGTAGAAGAAATATTCTGGGATGTAGAAGGAATATTCTGACAGGCCCTCCCATCCCAGCCACGGAAGGCTACTTACTGCCCACTGGAGCTTTTGCACCGCCTGGGTGATGATGGACATCACAATTCTATACCACTTTTTGGAATTAATCCAGAGAAAGAATTGAGACGGGGCACTCCAGATGAACCCAAATGGGGTGACTTATATTTCCCTGGTTAATTCTTAGAGGGGGTCCTGAATAACAGGCTCTTGGATCATGCAAAGGAAGTAGCGTCATGAAGGACCTATGATTCATTGACGTTGTGGTTGTCCAAGGAGGCACCTTCTAGCCAGAAAATGGAAGATTTCTTTCCAGTGATTCATGTGTATTACCCAGAACACTTCGACTTCCTGGAATTTAAGATATAAACTCAAGTCTCTTGGCAATAACTTTTAAACACTGCACATCACTGGCTCCTCCTCTCCTCTCCCTTTTCCCCTAACCCTGATTCTTGATAGTAGTATACATAAATGTTAGGGAGCTGTGATGAAAAAACCTTCAAAGTGATAAACAGAGTGTACCTTCTTTCTTTTCTGTGATAGTGATGGTACATTCTCAGTCTAGCATATTATAATCATGCAATAGGAAACAGTTCTTAAGAGAGCTCAGTTAAGGTGAGATGAAAATACCTATCATGATTCTGTGTCTCTCTCATGGCCAGGCAGGATGCAATGAGATGGGAAGGCAGGGGCTCTGGGGGCTGCCTAATCTCAGCCCTGATTGTGCTTCTGTGAGTGAGGGAACAAAGTACCTGCCGAGCAAGCTGTGGCCTGGGTGGGTGACAGCTGCATTTTGCTTGCTTGCCTGTCCTAGGTGAGCAGTGTGCTTGCTGCTGTGGCTCTGCAACTCAAGGGCGTCCTATCACACATAATGAAAAATATGGGTCCTTCGTGATATAGATGACTTAACGGTAATAGTCCCTTTGAACCTTGAGTGCTTGCTTGTAAAGTCAAGGCCCAGCCAGTCCGGCAGCCACTTCACTGAGCTCTTGAGTTTGAGTTTTCAAAAAGCTGTCACCTCTTACAGTTCCTGTCTAGCACCTTTTAAAGGACACATCACTACCTCCACTTCCAGGAAAGAATTTCTGTTCTTCATCTCTTCTATTTCTTATTCTTTGTGTATGATTCATTCAACTCTTTTTTTTTTTTTTTTTTTTTTGAGGAGTCAACTCTCTCTCTCTCTCTCTCTTTTTTTGAGGAGTTTAAACCTTGTTGCCCAGGCTAGAGTGCAGTGGTGCAATCTTGGCTCACTGTAACCTCTTCCTCCAGGGATCAAGCAATTCTCCTGCCTCAGCCTCCCAAATAGCTGGGATTATAGGCAACTTCCACCATGCCCAGCTAATTTTTGTGTTTTTATTAGAGACAGGGCTTTACTGTGTTGGTCAGGCTGGTCTCGAACTCCCGACCTCAGGTGACTCGCCCACCTCGGCCTCCCAAAGTGCTGGGATTACTGGTGTGAGCCACCGCAGCTGGCCATTATTCAGCTCTTAAAATAATACTTTTAAATCATAGCCAGAAAGTCTAGTGATTATGCTTCTAAACTCCACCCTCCCCAAACCTAGTGAAGTTGCTTATTTACTCTGCCACTTAGATCTATGGCTGGTCCGGTTTAGGCTTCTTTAGTTTCCTATGTGATCATCTCTAGGATTATTAGAGAAGAATTCTGAAATTAAGAGTATGAAGAAAGATTTGATTCGGAGCTGGAAGGAAAGGAAAAGTAATGTTTACTGAGTATCTTTTGTGTACCGAACTTAGTTTTAGCCATGTTCACATGCTATTTTGCTTCATCCTGAGAACAATGGGTATATTATTTTCACACACTGATTAGAAATCTGAGACCTATCAAATTTATTTTATTTATTTTTGAGATAGAGTCTCGCTCTGTCACCCAAGCTGGAGTGCAGTGGCACAGTCTCTGCTCACTGTATCCTCTGCCTCCTGGGCTCAAGTGATTTTCCTGCCTCAGCCTCATGAGGTGAGATTATAGGCACATGCCACCACAGCTGGCTAGTTTCTGTATTTTTAGTAGAGACAGGGTTTCATTATGTTGGCCAGACTGGTCTCGAACTCCTAACCTCAAGCGATCCACCCACTCCAGCCTCCCAAAGTGCTGAGATTACAGGTGTGAGCCACTGCATCCAGCCTCAAATTTAAATAGAATACTCAATCCAGAGAAAGAATTCAACTATAAAAATAATGATTATGGACAATTTCCATTTCTGTAGCCACACAGAGAAAATTTATTAAGGGCTTGAGGAGACTTGCCCCTTTTAATTGTTGGTGGATGAATCGCAAAACTTGAATTTAATGGAATCCAAGTGCCTTGGACCGCTTTTGAGCAGGTCATTCATGTGGTTAGAGCAATGCTGCTTCCAAGGGAATGTTTTGATTGATTGTGTCAGCGTCCTTGGGTGGCCCTTCCAGGGAGCTTGAATGCCTGTGTAAGTTTGGTTTCCTCTGGCTAGCTTCTAAGCTTCTGCAGATGAGGTACCACATCTTCTCTTTATTTTATTCTTCTAATAATGACTAGTAAATTAAATTAAACATTATAGAAATTCAGCACAGGCGGGTTGACCTACTATAGAAAGAGGCTTTTTCAGCTGTGTTAAGTCACTAGATATTATAGACAAGTACTCTCAACTAGGCATTTGGGGCTTGTGATTAGTTGTAGTTAACTTCTTCCTCATTATTACTGGTCATTGTGGTACTAGGCATGGCAGGTAGATTTTATTTTATGTACCAACTTTATCTGTTGCTGACCAGTACCATATGTTGAGAAATCAGAGATAACATTGAGGCCCAGTAAGAGCTATGTTAGGTTAATAATTTTTGTTAGAAGAGAGGTGAGTGCAGCACTTACCCTATAGATGCTGTTGTCATGGTTGTTGCCAGCCGCCCAGCAGTTATGTCAGTGAAGACTGGGTCTTTCTCTCCCCCCTGACCACTCCAGAAGTTATTGGGACAATGTGCACACTTTGGAGATAGCATGGTAGGCTTTGAATTTGACTCTGCCATTTATTAAGAGTGTACATTGAGAATAATACTACATATCTTAGAATGTCAGTTTTCTTCTGTAACTTGGTGTAAAGCAGTGTCATTCACAGACTGGCTGTAGGGAGTAGATGACATAATGACTATAATACCCTGTAAAGTAGAAATCCAACAATGGTTAGTATCTTTCCCTTGCATAGAGGTCAATAGGAAGCTTCTTTATAGAGACTTTGCTGTCTTTGCCTTCTGCAAACAAACGAGAATGTTTTCACATGAATGAATGGTGACTGTTAATATTAGCATTTAAGTATTTTAAAGTAGATGTGTTATTTCCTTCACTTTTGTGTACTCAATTATTAGCCACAAATGATTAATATATTTTAATTTATTACCAAAGAAAGAAAGTGGAAACTTTTCAACAGGTTTATGTTGTGCATATTAAAGAACCTGCATTTCGGACTAAACATTCAGATGGTTGCTTTTATTGATGATCAGTCTTATAAATTATGAATCATTTGGTTAGTTAGTAAATATATGAGAAATACAGTTTTCGTTTAACTCTGTATTTATCTCCCATGGCTTTTGAATTGTTACTTTCAGGTGGGAACCGAGCGACTTGCCAAAAGTGGGCATGCTTGGTAGCATTTCATGATAGCTTCACATGAGCTTGAGAAGCACATGCTGAGGAACTTACCTGACAGAACTTACCTGAACAGAACTCATCTGTTTTAGAATCGAGTGGCAGCCATAGGTAAATAATTTCCTCAAAAGAGTAAATTTGGAAGGGGACAGTTTTATCATCTTAACTACCTTTTTGTGGCTGAAGTGCTGATTTTAAGATACCAGAATAAAGGGTGAAGTTTTTAAATTATGCGTGTTTATTAATAGATTTGTCTTTGTTCATATGTACGTGAATAGGTTTATGCATAAGAAATGAGCACAGTGATAGTGGTCAAACAACACTTGAAAATAAAAATTAGTTCTTCCTTGATGATTATTTTTCTTGTTGCTTTAGTAATTCTGAAAGGATGTCATGACTGTATATCTAATAATTGCTTATGAAATCCTTTCAATCTCTGGGCATGGGGTATTAGGCTATGAAAACCAGAATTTTCCATTTTAATCATAAAAACTCTGAACATTTTTATGCCAACATGAAAGCAGAAATTTTGTTCTTGTCCTCAAATCAAGTTTAAGCTTTCCTGTTGATTACACATATCCTTGGCAAGTAAGATTCACTCACTGTCTTTCCCCTGCCTGGTTATTGATCAGTTCATGAGCAGCTGGAAGTTCTAAACATAAATCACTCATGAAGATGATAAATATGCGGTAAGTTTATCCACATGTATAACCTTTCTTATCCAGTGATAATAGAAGCTTCATATTTAAGAAGGGGATTAATGACATAATTTATTGTTGTTTCTTGTTCTTTTTGTTAAAGGGAATAAACAGTATAAGTGAATAATTAATTGGATTTTGTAGGAAGGGTTCAGAAAAGTACTGCCAGATACAGATAGGAACCATTGTCATTAAACGCCAGGCCAGCAGACATTGCACAGGTGTGTGTTAGAAGCAACGGCAAAGGGCTTTGGGAAAGAGAGTAAGAAAGTGTTCCTTTGAGATCTGAGAAATAGGAAGCTATATTTAAGAGGACTTATTGATCGATTGATTGATTGAGACAGGGTCTCACTCTGTCACTCAGGCTACAGTGCAGTGGCCTGATCAGCTTACTGCAACTTCTGCCCCCTGGGAAGGGGATGTGATGGAGAGGATCAAGCAATCCTCTCACATCAGCCTCCGAGGTTGCTGGGACTACAGGTGCATGCCACCGTGCCTGGCTAATTGTATTATTTGGAGAGACAGGGTTTTGCCATGTTGCCTAGACTGATCTCAAACTCCTGGGCTCATCAAGTGATCTGCTTACTATGGCCTCCCAAAATGCCAGGATTACAGGTTGAGCCACCACACCTGGCCCTTAAGAGGCTTTAAATTGTCACTTGACATTGGTAATATTCCAGTATGCTAGAAACGATGGCAAGAGTGCGATATATGGTCTTAAAATTATTCTGGATATAAGATTAAACGACTAAGACAGTTGGAGACTGTGACTAAGGTGGCAGAACTGTTATCTTTGGATAATTGTCATGATCTTAGGTAGAGAAAGCACTGGAAGCAAGGGTGAGTGGGGTAGGATGATGAAAAATGGCTTGAAGGATGCAAACATGCAATGATTAGGTAGAAGAAACAAATTGAATGTATGATAGAGTAGAGTGACTATAGTTAACAAAAATGTATTACACTTAGGTGGTGGACACCCTAAGTACATCGACTTGATCATTATGCATTGTATATATGTAACGAGATTTTATGTGTGCTCATACATTTGTATAAATAAAAGAAGCAGCACCTAGATTTTAGGACTTTCAAATAAAACATAAAAGCTTTAGGGGAGAAAAAGAAAATAAACTGTGAAAATCATTGATTTCTGGTTAATAAAGGCTTGATAATTGTTTCAGAAATAAACTAGAATGGCCATATCCTTAACTAGGTTATAAGTTTATAGAAAAAAAAGCTTATTTCATGTCTCTGCTTTTTATCAGTGTGCTCTGTCCAGAATAGATGCTCAGAGAAAACAGGTGTATTGATTCTTCTTTTTTTCTCTCAATATGTCTAGTAAAAGTCAGGACACACACTCACTATAAGAACAATGATTATTAAGTTGACTTGTTCATAAGTATTAAGAATAATGGATTCTGTGCAGTGGCTCATGCCTGTAATTCCAGCACTTTGGGAGGCCGAGGTTGACGGATCACGAGGTCAGGAGTTGAAGACTAGCCGGAACAACATGTTGAAACCCTATCTCTACTAAAAATATAAAAATTGGCTGGGTGTGGTGGTGCACATCTGTAATCCCAGCTACTAGGGAGGCTGAGGCAGGAGAATTGCTTGAACCTGGGAGGTGGAGGTTGCAGTGAGCTGAGATTGTGCCACTGTATTGCAGCCTGGGTGACAGAGTGAGACAATTATGGCGATTATTGAAAGATTGAACAGTTCTGCCACCTTTGTCACAGTTTCCAATTGTCTTAGCATGTTTAATATTATGTCCAGAATAATTTTAAGACCTCTCAAACAAACAAACAAAAGATTAAGAATAATGGCCCAACTATGAAGACTGAATAAATATGAAGTTTGGTTCTCATACCAGGAACCAAAAGAGCATTAGTGATGTTGGGTATACATTATTTTCTTAAGATGTATTTAGGATGTGGGTGTATCTTGCTAATGCTTATTTATAGTCTTTCAGTCTATGCTTTGACATTATGCAAGATCTACAAATAATTATTTCTGATTAGAGAAAAAAAGCATCATTACTTATTCTGATGTCATTTGGAGTAAAAAAATGACACAACGAAGTCTACTTGGAAAAAATACTCTTAATTGATCCATGTATAAACCCAGATAAAGTTTAACTGAGTCTTTTGGTCTGTCAGGAGGCTGGAGAGTTCATTCCACTGAGTTTCATTCAAATGATTGGCATTCATTTGTCATCTACGAAGGGCATTTCCAGCAGTTTTCTAGGTATTGATGAGAAGATGTGTACCCTTGAAGTTTGCATACAGACGATTTCCATACGATGCATATTTGTGCAAATGCGCCCTGAAGCAGGTCCACCTGAACGTTCAGGGAGCAGTCAAAAGGAGGCCTCACTTAAAGGAAGTATGTAGAATGGTGGTACATCTCAAAATCAAAAGAAGGAAGATTGGGAAGAGGAATTCTTTAAGAATCTAGCCAGAAGGATGGCATGTGCGTTAGTATGCATCCAAGATAGGGAGTGTGGCATGTTCCAGAATCACAGATAATTTAGTTTCATGGCCTAAATGGAGAGTCATAGAAAAGTCCTATAGAGAATTGAACTAATTGCCTGAGTATGCACATCAGAATGTTCCTCCCAGCTATGGTATGAAGAGAGTATATCGGAGAGATTAGGAAAAGAGGTAGAGAGACTATTGAGAAAGCTCTGCTGTAGTCTGTGAACGTTATAATAGCTTGAACTTGGACAAAGGCATTGAGGAATGGAGAGAAAGAAACAGGTGAGACAGTGAAGAGAGAGAAGCAGTAGAACTTCGCTATCACTGACGTCAAGTTACGGAACAGAGAAGAATCTAGGCTTCTATGTTTATGACTCATAAGAAGTATTCTTTAAAATTTAATAGATTATAGGACCATAAAAACTTAGAACTGAGAAAGCAATTATATATCAGTTAGACCTTTCATTTTACTGACTAGGAAAGCAAGTTCCAGAGAGCCGAACTGAATTGCTCAAGGTTGTTTAGCTTTGCGGTGCAGATGTCTCGGCTCCCACTCTGGGGACCTTCTGATACACTAGACTTTAAACTTGTACAGTAAACTCGCTGTGCAAAAGGTGATTTAATTACATCCAGGAATTTATTGTCATCATCATTATCTTCATTATTTTAGCAGACAGAGTCTCTTTTAATGAACATAATGGACTTAGTTAATGGAATCACCTAGTAAAGTTTGCTTAATTCCATGAAGAGAAAGAGTACTGTTTGTCTTCTCGGTTCTCAGAAATGAACTGGTGAAATGCTTTACTCTAAAAGACTTGTGAAAATACGGATTTTAAAGCTGCTAGGTTTCTAGCTTTGATAGTATCGAGCCTATTAGTAGACTTAAAGGTGTAAAATGTCTTCTTTCCGCATTAGCTTTTCAAGTTTCTAATTCAGTTTTGGAAATTACCTCTTCCATAATAGTCTAACTTTAAAAGTAGATACACATTCCTCTGAGTAATGTATGGTTTTTTTTTTTTCTTGTTTGAATCAAATCTGCTATTAACTACACAACTATGTTTAAATCAATTTGGTAAAATTTTAATTTATAAGAATTAGATAAGTGATTGTATTTTGTGAAAATATTTCACTATATATCAGTAAAATATCATGATACATATAAAATGTATGGTACATTTTAATTCTGAATTAAAGCCTCCTCATAGGGTTGCCTTGACTTCAGTATCTAGCCATAAAAGGAGAGGAGAAAGAGACACGGGAGGAATATTGGGGAAAAGTTGCTGAAATTCCTCTTTGTATACCCAAGTAGTTTCTCTGCTGATAGTTGGTTTATTTAGGATAATTGCCAGGAGGATTTGAAAATTTTTCTAGTTCTTATTAATGATGGTAGTTTTAATTTACTTTTCTTCCCCACATCTCCGATTCTTATCCTGTACAGAATCTAGACCTCCAATTGTTTTATTGTGGTAACTGAGTATTAGCTTATACACAAGGATGTTTCAAAAGTCAACTTAGTCTAATTTTGAGCTACATCTCAAGAGAGTTAATTAGAAACATACTCATGAGCCAATACTGAGGATTACAAAGAATTATCTTCAGGAAGTCAGTTTTGATACAGATTGTCTTGATTTAATGGAATGTTCCAGATTTAGGAAGTATATATGGAGCCCTGAGGAAAGAATAGGCATATTTTAATAACCTAAACTTGACATATCAAGTTATTTAAGTTAAATGGAAGGAGACATCTTGGTTCATCTCATCATTCAGTAATGAATCACACGCCTCTGAGTAGCTTTAGCATTTCACTCTGGAAAGCTCTGCTGTGTGATTTTAAGCAGTGTGCAGTAGAAACTCTAAAATTACCTCCATGTAACTGACTTTCCAAATTAACCAATGCCCTCTACTCCCTTTTAAAAATATGCTGACTGATGCTTATGCTGTGCTGAATACTCTTGGCTGATAGCTACTCCTGGGTTGACCCCACACATGACACCTGCCAGATCTGAGTTGTGTTTCTACGGAGAGTCAGTTCTTTTGTCCCTGCCTGAAATTGCATTATTTAATTAAATGTTATGTAAACTGATTAAAAAATGAGTACCAAAAAAAGAATTCTTTTTATGAAAATTAAGAGGAATAATTTGGAAAGAATCAATAAAAGTGAATCGCTAATACAATACTGACTGCTGAGTTAGGGTTAGGCAAGACAGCTTTAAGACTTTGGAAAGCAAATTATGAAAGTCAAGAATTTGGCATTCAAACGACTTACCAATTTAAAAAAGTTTCACGAAAGGATCATTTGTTCATTCAAAAAAAAACCCTTGTATTAGGTATCTACCATGTAATAAGCATTTTGCTAAGCTCTAGGGATGAGCAGCTGTAAAAGGCAAGGTCCTAAAAAGGTTTCTTTCTTTCTGGAACTCATATGCTTTTGGAGGAGTCAGACATGAACCCAAACAATTAGAATTTGGTCTGTCCTGCACACAGCAATTTCTTGCTTTGAGAGCATGTGGCAGGGCATGGGAGCTTCCAGCTTTGCCCTGGCATCTTCAGGAATGGTCTCAGAAAAGAGGTCATGCTTAAGCAGAGGTATGGATAGGAGTAAGGTGGGGGGTGGGTTGGGATGTAGCGGAAAGAGCCTATATAGAGCCACGTGTGTGAGGGAATGTGGAGTGGTCAGAAGAGTCCGTGTGTTAAGGACAACTGAGACTAAAAAGAACATGATGACAGCAGCAGGGAGAGATGAGGCTGGGAGGTTGCAAGAACTAGATCAAGAAGAGCCCTTCTACCAGGACTTGGTTTAGATTTCTTCCACTGGTGGTGTAGAGAATCTCTGAATCCGTTAAGCAGGAAATTGATGGGTGCCACGATTAGCTCAAATGAATCTGTATCTTAGAGGGAATGATCCAGTTAGAAACTATTTGAGGACTAGCCGCAGTGGCTCACACCTGTAATTTCAGCACTTTGGGAGGCCAAGGCAGGCAGATCATGAGCTTAAGAGATCAAGACCATCCTGGCCAACATGTGAAACCCTTTCTCTACTAAAAATACAAAAGTTAGCTGGGTGTGGTGGCGTGCGCCTGTAGTCCCAGCTGCTTGGGAGGCTGAGGCAGAAGAATCAGTTGAACCCAGAAGGTGGAGGTTGCAGTGAGTTGAGATTGCACAACTGCACTCCAGCCTGGCGATAGAGTGAGACTCTGTCTCAAAAAAAAAAGAGACTATTTGAGGACCTCTTTGCTACCATCCAAGTTTATGATAATATCTAACAATTACCATCTGGCCCCTGTTAGACATTCCTATCACTCTATGCATAGTCATAAGAGCAGAAAATGGAGGCTGAGCACAGTGACTCATGCCTGCCATCTCAACACCTTGGGAAGCTGAGGTGGGAGGATTGCTTGAGGCCAGGAATTTGAGACCAGCCTGGGCAACATAGCATGACACATCTCTACAAAAATAAAAAAGAAAATTAGCCAGGCTAAGTGGCACATGTCTGTAGTCCTAGCTACTTGGGAGGCTGAGGCAGGAGGATCACTTGGGCTCAGGAGTTTGAGGCTGTAGTGAACTATGGTGACAATACCACTGTACTCTAGCCTGAGGGACAAAGTGACAAAGTGAGACCCTGTCTTTGTCTCAAAAAAAAAAAAAAAAAGAGAGAGAAAGAAAATGGGCGTTGTGTAAAATAAGCAATCTGGATTTTTAATCTGTCAGATTATAAAAATGAAACTTGTGATGTTGTCTTAAAAATTTTTAGTATTTGATATTTGCGACGAGCCATTTGAAATCCATCTATTTAGGATTTTACACCCACCAATCTTGGGAGGCTTCTAAAACTAGTTTTTCCTGGATGTTTGTGTGTTACATTGCAATTGAAAGGTCACAATCCGCCTGGCCTTTTTAGTATGTTAAACAAAAAAAGACATCAGGAGCCTGTTTTCCTGCCTAAGGGTTTTCCCGTGAGGTAGCTAGAAAGATCTGAGGCTGAGCTTCTTCAATGTCCATCTCTCCCACAGCTACACAGACTATCATGGATCCTTTGGGATGGTTAATTTCCAAGTCATAGTGATTTTGACACCTTGTGCTGCATCCAGCCTCGCCTACCTATATGCTGTCAGTGACAGTTTGCTACTCAGAAGAGAGGACTAAAAGGGATCCCTGCTCTTTAAAAGAAAGAAAAGACCGGGATAGAAAAAAGAGGCCTTGGCTGTGGCAGCAGAGTTAGCGGGGAGCCATGAGAAAGTAATGATCCATGGAGGGTGGGAATAAAAAGGAGTTGTCGTCAGGCCATGCAGATTGTTGTTTATAGTAGTGGTTCCCAAACACTGTCCACCCAGAATTTATTCCTTTTGGCATCTGCTGGAATTTTATAGACCCCATTACATTTTATTGCCCAGTGTGTTTCTTCTTTCATGTCCCATGGGGAACGTTTCTCTGCTTTTGTGAGTCCTAGAACGTCTCCATGCCCTTCCTTAGCCTGCATTCTTCCTCTGTTCTTCCACTCCTAACTCCACCCGAAACTGCCACATTTTATTTTTCTCTTCCGCCACGGTATGTCTCTCTCCCCCTTTGAAGCCTTCTGTTCACAATAACTGCTTATCTTTTAAAAATAGGAAAAGAATTTTTATTGAATAACTAATACTAAGATATTTAGACTACAATTTGAAGTAAAATTTGTTATAATCTATACTTAATACCCTGGGTACAAGCTCCAGATGGAATGAGTTAAATAAGCAAGAGAAGAAAATAAAATACCAACATGAAATAGATTACTTATCAGATACTTAGAGGGACAATAGCTTTTTAAGAATTAAAACCATGGAACATATAATAGAGAAAAGCACGTATGAGCTTAATTATAGAAAAGCAGCAAACAAAATACATGTAATCCAGACAAACTAAAATAAACAGGAAGTAGACTGACAGAGATATTTCATCAGTAGGACAAATAGAATCTTAAAATTTAGTATCCATAAAAACCATCATGAGAGTAATTTAAAAATCATCAACATTCTAAGAGATAGGTAAAATATGTGGCTAAAAAGATAGCTCAAGGGAAATAAAAGCAGTAAATAGATGTGTGGGGAAATGTTCAAAGTCTTTAGTAAAGACATGCAAAAATAAGCATTGTGGTAATATAACCAGATAGTAGGCAAAATGTTCATATCTCAGAAGTTATCTTGAAACTAGTAAATTGGTGAAAATATTTAGAAATAAAATCCAAGCCAGGCACAGTGACTCACGCCTGCAATCCCAACACTTCGGGAGGCTGAGGCAGGTGGATCACCTGAGGTCAGGAGTTCGAGACCAGCCTGGCCAACATAGTGAAACTCCATCTCTACTAAAAATACAAAAAACTACCTGGGCATGGTGGTGGGTGCCTGTAATTCCAGTTACTAGGGAAGCTGAAGCAGGAGAATCTCTAGAACCGGGAGGTGGAGGTTACAGTGAGCCAAGATCACGCCATTGTACTCCAGCCTGGGCAGCAAGAGCATAACTCCGACTCAAAAATAAATAAATAAATAAATAAGGTCCAATTTTGACGAGATGTTAATTTAATATATTAACACAGTGTTATTGATGTTATTTATTGATGTATCCTTTTTGGTAGATTCATCTGTTGCTATTCTCAGAAATTCAACAGCCCAGCACTCAATTCTAGAGAAAGTGGATGAAATAATGTACACAGTATAGTGCATGACCTGACCAGCTGTAAGGATATGCACATCCCTTTTGTTCTGATATGTTGGTTTGCTTTCCCTTTTATATGTTCCCATTGCACCCTGCCATAATAATTAGGAAGTTGATGGAGATGGCTAATGTTTGCTGAGTGCCTACTATGCGCTGAGTTCTGTGTGCTTTGAATATATGGACTCATTAAAGTCATACAACAGCCATATGAGCTGGAAACAATTATTTTTCTCATTTTACAGGTGAAGAAGTGGGCAGAAAAACATTAACTAACTTACCCAAGGTCCTACCAGTAAGAAATAATGGAGTTGGGATTCAAACCCCTGGAGGTCTGATTCCAGGCCCTGCTCTTAATATATATACTCTGTATTCTCCCCATGATGAGACATTTACATTAGTGTAATCGACTCATGTTATGTTTTCTTGTTCACTATATCTTCTAGCACATTGCCTTGCAATACTAGGCAATTTATAAATATTAATTGAATGTATGATAAAATAATTACTAAGAATAAAACCTTTTGCTTGTGGAGGATGTTCTATGGAGCTTTATCTGTAATAGATAAAAAAATGCAGACCAGGCTGGGCATGGTGGCTCACGCCTATAATCCCAGCACTTTGTGGGGGACTGTGGTAGACAGATAACTTGAGGTCAGGGATTCAAGGCCATCATGGTGAAACCTTGCCCCTACTAAAAATACAAACATTAGCTGGGAGTGGTGGTGGGTGCCTATAATCCCAGCTACTTGGGAGGCTGAGGCAGGAGAATTGCTTGAACTCAGGAGGTGGAGGTTGCAGTGAGCCAAGATCATGCCACTATGCTCTAGCCCAGGCAACAGTGAAACCCCATCTCAAAAAAAGAAAAAAAAAAGAAAGAAATGTGGACAAGCTGAGCACAATAGAGGAATGGCTATATAATTTACCGTCTGCCAATGGAACATTATATATGGCTACTAAAATGACTGTAGCAATACATGGCACATACCAGTATGAAGACTACATAGTAAGAAAAGAATGCAAATGTAAACCGTAGTGATTAAACTGTAATCTGAACATCACTCTAGGCTTTACCAATGTGTGGGTATATATAATGTAATGATCAAATCACATTACGCCAGCCCAAAGCCCTTGCTTGCTTGCCCCTCTGCACCCCTTGCAAGTGTTTCTAATGATCCCCAAGGGCTGCTCCCCAGCCCCCCTGAATTATGGGATGGTGAAGAAGCTGTGGATTGTGTCCCTCAGCCACCTCATTTTGCAGATGGAGACACTGTAGTCTCCATAGTGACTTTGAAGTTTTTGATGATTGTTGCCAAAGGAGGCCCCAATCTCAAGGTGTTTGGTGTTTCTACAGCCAGCAAATGTCGCTGCGTTTTCCCCAAGGGTGACAGAGCCTTGAGATTTAGGGATCATTAGGAGAGAGCCACAGTGACAGCATCTATGATGAAGAATGGGAAGTTGAATTTTATGACATGCCCAATATATGGAGCTCCTTAGGTTATGCAAAGTGTAAAACTAGATCAAATTAGGTAGTGCACAGCAATGGTGAGGTTGGTGATAATTGTACAGGAAGCTATAAACAAAGTTGAGATGATAAATGGCCTCATCCCATCTGGTGTGTGTATAGGGCTTCATATCTCCTGGGTTATAAACAGAACATGGTATTGAAGCATTTACTAATGCCCACCAGCATTAAAAAGTCATGGTATTTTAAAAATTGTTGTTTGCATTAAGGTTGATATTTTGCACTTGTTGAAATCTACATTTGCTTTAACATTAGCTCTGTATACCTATTATTCAATAGGTGGGGATGGAATGAAAATAGTCTTGCTGATTTTCAAAGCAGGTAACAAAAAGTAATGCCCTATTTGCTTGACTGAACTAAATCAATGGTTAAAATAGTCTTTAAAGTCACTGATACTTATGTGGGATCTCACCACCATGTTGTTTGTTGATGATGATTGCCTTGGAGTTCCGAGGGTTGATCCTTTGGAGGAATTTCCTTGTAATGATGTCTCTCCACCCCCAACATTTTTGAAGGTTTTCATTAGTATGTTCCTCATCTTCTGGTATGCTTCCTTTCCCTTTTTTCTTTTTCTTCTTTAGTGACGGGGTCTCACTGTGTTGCCAAGGCTGGTCTCAAACTTCTGACTTTAAGTGATCCTCACACCTTGGCCTCCTGCAGTGCTGGGATTTCAAGCATGAGCCACTGTGCCTGGCCTCCAGCATGCTTTTATTTGCTTTTTAAAAAAAGTCAGCTCTTCGTCTAGAGCAAGCTTGTCCAACCCCCAGCCCGTGGGCTGCATGTGGCCCAGGATGGCTTTGAATGTAGCCCAACACAAATTTGCAAACTTTCTTAAAACATTGTGAGATCTTTCTGCAATTTTTTTTCAAAGCTCATCAGCTATCATAAGTGTTAGTGTATTTAATGTGTGGCTCAAGACACTTCTTCGAGTGTCACTCAGGGAAGCCAAAAGATTGGACACCCCTCATCTAGAGTTTAAAACTAAGGGCTACTAGGAATATTTGTGAAGCCCTTTAGTTCTTGTGATATATAAAATAGAAAACACCTTCATTATAAAATAATGAAATGATATTGTATTTTTACATCTGATGTCAAGTAAATGCATATATTCTTTAAAAAAAAAATGAAGAGATACTCATTGGTGGGTGCATCTTTAACTTTTTAAAAGCATTTTATCTTTGGAACTCTGTTTTCTCTTTTGCATGTATTGTGGAGAACACTAGTCTCTTCTCTCACATGTAAAAAAATCTCTGTACCTGGGCCGGGCGCGGTGGCTCAAGCCTGTATTCCCAGCACTTTGGGAGGCCGAGGCGGGTGGATCACGAGGTCAAGAGATCGAGACCATCCTGGTCAACATGGTGAAGCCCTGTCTTTACTAAAAATACAATAAATTAGCTGAGCATGGTGGCGCGTGCCTGTAATCCCAGCTACTCAGGAGACTGAGGCAGGAGAATTACCTGAACCCAGGAGGCAGAGGTTGCCGTGAGCCGAAATCACGCCATTGCACTCCAGCCGGGGTAACAAGAGCAAAACTCCGTCTCAAAAAAAAAAATCTCCCTACCTTTATAATGATTATGTATTTAGGGAGTTCTAAATTAAAATATTAAGAAATTTAACTGGAATCTGGCTAAAAATGTAAAATAAGGTTTAAAAACTCAAAGCCAAGTGTACAGTGCACATCGAATGCATATGCAATGGAAGATTCTGCAGCTATTCGTGTTTTTCCCTGGTTCTGTCTCCTGTGATTCGAGACTGCCTGGGTCCTTAGTTTTATCATTTATATTCTTTATGTTTTACTCTCTCTACTTTTACAGACTGTCTTATATCCTTACAGAAAGGAAAGGAATCTGGCCCATGTCTGTACCTGAAACCCAGCTTGTCCCACTGTCTCCTACACTCCAGCCTCATCAGCTTCCTCTCAGTTTTGGGGCCTTTCTAAACCACCTCAGGATCTTCACTCATGTTATTTGTTCTTCTCTGAACACTCTTCTGCCAGCTTTTCACATTGCTCGATTCTTCCCACTTTAGGTCCAGCTGAAATCTCACTTCCTTGGACAGGTCGTTCTGGACCACCCTAACTGATTCTTTGATGGAGTCTGAGTCAGTGTTAAGTTAACAGACACATAATCAAGAATTAATGATAGGCAGTTTTAGAACACAACAACTGTAAATCTCTGTATTACGCAGGGAGGAAACCAGGCATGTTCTTCTTTCTTGGTCATGTGTAGGACTAGGCCTTCCTCGTTCCTCTGTTCTAGCTTTAGAAGAAGGTAGCTGTCTGTTTGGAGTCCAGCCTTTTATCTTCCCCTTGATGATGCATACTGAATGAAAGGCAAGCATGTAGGTTTGGCTTTGTGTAGAGTGGCATAGGTTCCTTCCTTCCTTCCCTTCCCTTCCCCTTCCACTTCCCCTTCCCCTTCCCCTTCCCCTTCCCCTTCCCCTTCCCCTTCCCCTTCCCCTTCCCCTTCCCCTTCCCCTTCCCCTTCCCCTTCCCCTTCCCCTTCCCCTTCCCCTTCCCCTTCCCCTTCCCCTTCCCCTTCCCCTTCCCCTTCCCCTTCCCCTTCCCCTTCCCCTTCCCCTTCCCCTTCCCCTTCCCCTTCCCCTTCCCCTTCCCCTTCCCCTTCCCCTTCCCCTTCCCCTTCCTTCCTTCCTTCCTTCCTTCCTTCCTTCCTTCCTTCCTTCCTTCCTTCCTTCCTTCCTTCCCTCTCTCTCTCTCTCTCTCTCTCCCTTTCTTTCTTTCTTTCTTTCTTTCTTTCTTTCTTTCTTTCTTTCTTTCTTTCTTTCTTTCTTTCTCTTTCGACAGGGTCTCTCTCTCTCTCTCTCTCTCTTGCTTAGGCTCGAGTGCAATGGTGCAGTCTCAGCTCACTGCAACCTCTGCCTCCCAGGTTCAAGTGATTCTCATGTCTCAGTCTCCCAAGTATTTGGAACTACAGCTGCATGCCACCATGCCTGGCTAATTTTTGGTATTCTTAAAAGTAGAGATAGAGGTGTGCCTTGTTGGCTGGTGTTGAACTCCTGGCCTCAATTGAGCTGACTGCCTGGGCCTCCCAAAGTGCTTGGATTACTGGTATGCGTCACCGTGCCCAGCTCACTGCAACGTCTTCCTCCTGGGTTCAAGTGATTCTCATGTCTCAGCCTCCCAAGTAGCTGGGACTACAGGTGCATGCCATCATGCCTGGCTAATTTTTGGTATTTTTAAAAGTAGAAACAGGGATTTGCCTTGTTGGCTGGTCTTGAATTCCTGGCCTCAAGTGAGCTACCTGCTTGCATCTCCCAAAGTGCTGGGATTACCAGTGTGCATCACCGTGCCCAGCCTAAGTAGCATAGGTTTTTAAAGTGAGCAGTGGTTTGCTATAGCATTTAATTATTACCTAACATATTTGTTTCCTAAAGCAGAATGAGGAGAGAAATAATGTGGTCACTTAACTTTCTAAAAATAGTACTACCCATCACTAACCAGCCCTGCAAGGGATATCCGCAAAAATGCCGAAGGCCTTTAAGGGAACATTATTCTAATCAGAGACAAGTGGGAAAGTCCAATCAAAATCGTGTGGGTCTGTTCTGCGAAGGGACAGATACAGGTTTTCCTTCACATCGAGGTTTGTTTTCCCTGCTCTGCCTTTGCCACAGTAATTTGAAATGGTCTGTCTGCTGGCACAGAAAGCCAGGGAGTGGGCATAGTGGCTAGGACACTGCTGCAGGAACATCAAGAACATTCTTAGAGTGCCTTTTGGGAATAAGCAGCCAAAGTATTTTTATAGTCAGCTAAGATAACAGGAAGGAAAGAGGCAGGGTATACCTTTTTATGGTGTAAGTTTTTAGAAAATTCAGTTTGTCCACATTTATCTACAAGTCATGAATATTTGTTCATCTAAAGAAGGTTCCAGTTTGTGGCACAGAATGTGAATAGTATTCTGTCAGCCCAGTTACTTGAGCACTGCAAATTGTTTTACAGACCAAAGAGAATGGTGGAATCCAACTGAAACGTCTGATGTATTTAAAACCTCCAACTTGTTCTTCCAGCATGGATCCTTTTGCTCATTTTGACTTTTTATAGTTGTACCATGAGATAGTTTGAGTGATTGTCCCAAAATTACACCTTCTGAAGTAACAGGCTGAAGGCCCACATACCTCTTTTATTTGCAGTAGTTCCCAGGTGGCCCTATGGTGCGATACAGTGAATTATGGTGATGACCAGCAAAATGTCAAGCTGACAAGGTTATGGAATGTCTCAGCCAGCATTCTGTAGTTCACCTTCTTGTAATATTTTCTAAAATATATGTGCCATAACTTGCCTTTTAACCAGCATACCACAAGCATCTCAAGTCAACCTTAAAGATAACTTACACTTTTCCTCCTGATGTTCTGAGGTTTTATAGAAGTCGAGCAGCACAGATGATACAACACTAGATGATGTTTTGAGAGTGGCATGAACTTTTGAAACAGAAACTGTTCATAGAAGTTTGTAGGTCTATATTCAATTTGTTTTGTTTGTTATAAAAGACTATATAGGTATAAAAAGACTGCCTGCCGGGGCCAGGCATGGTGGCTCATGCCTGTAATCCCAGCACTTTGGGAGGCTGAGGCGGGTGGATCACGAGGTCAAGAGTTCAAGACCAGCCTGCGCCAACATGCTGGAACCCCATCTCTACTAAAAGACAAAAATTAGCTGGATGTGATGGTGGGCACCTGTAATCCCAGCTATTTGGGAGGCTGAGGCAGGAGAATCGCTTGAAACTGGAAGGAGGAGGTTGGCCTGAGCCAAGATCATGCCATTGCACTCCAACCTGGGTGACAGAACAAAACTGCATCTCGAAACAAAAATGAAAGCCTGCCTGTCACAAAGGGTTCCACACATACTTACTGAGCTGAGACAAAGAGCTTTATATTGTCATTTAGATTTTAGAACTGCTAGAACTGGAAAATAGATTTTTTTTTCTTATTCATGAAGGGTTATAAATACTGAACTTTTATTGGTTGAAATAAGTCAAGCAGAAACCATTTCCTTTATTACTATAGAGACATAGAGTTATTGGAGTTTAGGGATTATTGCTGTATCCATGCATGCCAGTACAGTCCTTGAAACAACTGTATGGAAGCTGTCTCAGGGGTTTAATGGTAGATTTAAATGAAACCAATTAAGTTCATGATAGATTTCAAAGTCTACCATTGATACTGTAAATATCTTGTAAAAGTCAATTGGTTGCTGGTTCTTTGTTAAAAAAGAGACGGTGTTTTATATGTGTGTGTGTGTGTGTGTGTGTATAAGTGTACGCATACACACACATTATATTCTAGTATAGATTGATTATAAAGAGTCCTCACTTTACGTCTTAATCAATTAAAAAATGATGAGTTCTGTGACCTTAAGAAATTTTCGCCAAAGCATTAAAAATACTTAGGTAGGTTATCAGTATATGGGGAAATAAGAAAAAAATAGTACATATTTATTTAGTACTTGATAATTTAAAATGTTAGAAACATTGAGAGTTAAAATGTTTTCTTTCTTTGAGTACAACTTGGGAATAATTTCAACATGTTTGCTTTTCATTGTATAAATTACGATTCGAGTATTTCTTTTCTTTTGTGAACTGTCATACTCCTTTTTGAGTTTGGACAGAATGTTGGAAGCTGATCCAAAGTTGTGAAATATCTGAGAGTTCCTCTAATGCTAAGTCCTTTGGGAATCTTCATCCTGTTCATTACATCCACCTTCCAATTTCATCTCCAGTGTTGTCCCTTTGTACTTCTTTCTGTCCTTTTCTTTTTGTTCACTTGTACTGGCTTTTGATTATCTACTTTTGTAAAACTTTCTGTGATTTTTATCCCTCTGAGATGAGGAGACAGCAGAACTACCTGCTTTGCTGTTTGTGCCTGAACGGAATACCAGATGTGCGGGGACCAATCACAGACACGCTTTGAAAGAAGTGACATGATTGGTCATTGGCCGTGATACACATCTGTTATTCACATCATGATTTGTGAACCAAAGTGCTAGCAGTGAAGTCTGTATTTGATGTAATTACTCAGCTAATATACCGTGGTAACTGAAGTCTGAACCACATCGTTGGGGGACTGATATTAACTAAACTATGGTAACGGAAATTCATGCATATTGGAACCATACGAAGTGAGGAGTGCCTGTATTCCAGTTATAAATTATTTGTAGTACATTTAAAGCTTGGCCTAGCTGCCTTTGCTTTACCCATTACACATTGAGCATCCAGTGCAGCCAAGCTGTGGTGTAGAAAATCAATTCAGAATTGAACGGAGAGTTTTGAAGTCATTGATTCATCCTTGGAGTTAGCTTTGACTTTCTCTTCTCTTACCCAAGACCTCACAGAGTAGATTGGGCACTAGTGAAAGTATTTTTCAGACCCCATCCATCATGGGGAGTTTTAACTTGATTTGCAGCCTATGCCCTGAAAAAGGTTTCTGGGTTTTCACCTTTGTAATTTTTCCAACTCCCTCCTTCCTCCTCTACTTTCTCCCTTCTTCCTTGGCCTGTCCTTTTCCACCCGTGTCCAGTCATCAAGTTCTACTTATTTCCCCTCCAGCCTTATATTACTGCATGTTTCTTTCAGTTTCTATTGCTGTCATCCCAATTGTGTTTTTCAACTTGAATTGCAATTGCTATAATAGTTTCCTACCTGACTTTCCCACCGTCCTCTCTCCTTTCCAGCTAATCCCGCATGCTGTCACCAGAGTAATCTTCCTGGAACACTCTTGCAGCTTTACTTAATCCTCTGCTGAAGCCTCCAGAATAACTTACTGATAACAGAATAAAATCCAAAGCTTTTAGCAAGCTTGTAATAACTTTCTTTGTCTAACACAAGCCTCCTTCTCCGAATTTATCACCCGATCCCTTCCCTTCCCTCCAGAACCTGGGGTTTCAACAACATAGGTTTATTCATTATCTCCCAAATTTGCCCGCCGCCACTCCTTTCTACGCATTATTTATTCAGTTCCTCAGTGTGCTGTCACCCTTCCAGAGCTTTATCCACACCGAGCCCTCTGCCTGGAACATTCTTTCCATTTGGCCCCCTTCAACTACCTGATTCCTAAAATGCATTTGTTGATGTTTTGTAAATCTTGCTTAGTTTCAAAAACTTTTCCTAAATGATCTCTCCTGTGAAGTCTATTTTGACTTTCTATTAATGTCTTTTCTCCTCTCTGCAGTTCCAAAGGACTTACATTTCATACTTTCCAGTTATCGCTTACTTGCTGATCTGTATTTTTAGTTTTGTGTTATTTAATTTCTCCATTTAGCATTTGAGTCCTAGATGGGCAGGGATGGAATTTTCTATACCACCAAGAAAGGTGTTTAACAGAGTGATAGGTATAAATCTGTCCCTTCCCTCATTCAGTATTTTCTTGTATTTTTTTTTAGCCCTTCTTCTAGACGTTGAGCTATGTGCTAGCAGTAAAGCATAACAAAATAACTTCCCAACCTCACAGAGCTCTAGTTGAATGAGGCATACAGAGAAGTAGTCAGTCAATTGTAATGCATTAAGATGCACGGAATGATGGATAGTGAATGAGATTCGTGGAAGCAAGAAGATAAGTGTCAAGCCTAGATGAGGGGCAGTGAGAATGCTTCTAGAAGAGAGGTTCAGGCAGAGTCTGAAAGATACGTAGGAATCAGGTAATTGAAGGGGGCCAAATGGAAAGAATGTTCCAGACAGAGGACTCAGTGTGGATAAGGCGCTGGAAGGGTGAGAGCACACCGAGGAACTGAAATCAGTTCTATGCAGCTGTGTTGTAGAGAATGAGGTAAGTAGGATTCCTAAGGGGTGAGGTTGCAGAAGATCCCTGTAATGGGCAAGAAGTCGACATCTTTGGTGAATGATTAGGAGGAAGGACTTCCAGGACCAGATGTTTGAGTAGATAAAGTGAGGGAGCAGCACCTAGGTTTTTCTTAAGGATCACTTGTAGCTGGAGGTGTTAGAGGGAAGATGATGAGTTCAATTTTGGACATTTCGAATTTGAGGGGCCTATGAAATATGTACATGGTGACATATAGTTGTAGACAGTTTGAAGCTCAGAAGAAAGCTCTGACCAGAAAATAAAAATTTGGGTGACATCAGCATATGATAGGATGAAATCATAAGGAAGAGTGTGTAGAGTTAGTGAAGAAGACTTCAAACCTTAACACACATCAGTATATGAAGAAGAAGTAAAGAGAGCAAGTCTGCAAAGAATGTTAGGATGGAATAGGCGGCAGGAGGAAGGAGCAAAATAGGTGAGCGAGGTGTCATGGAAACCAAGGGAAGACCTAAATCCATCCATTGGATTTAGCAATGTGGAAACCATTGATGATCCTAGTAAGAATAGTTTCTGTGTAGAGGAAGGGCAGGGGATGAGAAAATGTAAACTGGCCCAAGATAGATTGTAACGTGTCAAGAAGTCAACAAACAGTTATGTTAGAAAGTTTAGTCGTGGAGGAGAGGATTTAAAGAGGGTAGAAGCTGAAAGGAAATGGAGCTGAGGGGCTTTTTTTATATATTGTTTAAGCTACTGGAAATCTGTGATGTTTAAAGGCTGCTAGGAAGAATAATTAGTGATAAAGAGGTTGACCATAAGCTAAAATAGCCAGAATTATAACTCCTCTTAAAATTCTTTGCCCAGTGTGTCCTGTTATCTTTCAGTATTCTAATAAGTTAATTCCAAACTAATTTTGGACTTCAGTGAGATCTTGTTACACAAGATTGCAAACTCTTGTAAAGTATGAGTCAAACTATTCTACTTTTTTGTTCTGGGTAGCACTTAGTGCCTTAAATAGAGAAAATTTTCAACATATATTATTTTTGTTACTGTTGTTTATTTATCCTTTGAGCAAATATATTTAATTTTTAATTTTAGTGGGCACATAGTAGATATATATATTTATGGGGTACCTAAGATGTTTTAATACAGGCATGCAAAGCATAATAATCACATCATGGAGAATGAGGTGAGCAAATATTTATTTAATGTCCATTGTATGCCAGATATTTTTCTAGGTGCCAAGGATATGAAGGTTACCAGGCTATACATACTACCAGGCCATACATACCACTTGTTCTTGAGGAGTTTATTATCTAGAGAGTCAGTTAATGACATAATTACAGATTGCAAAAGGTACTTAAAATGGCATTGTGATGGACAGTAATCATTATTTTCCTATGAACTTCCATTTCCATTGTTGGAGGGAGAATAATCACAAGCTATTAAAGAGTTAAATGACATAAGATGGAAAGAAAAAGGTAGTGAGTAGCAGAGACTACTTTTGGGATAGTGATTTTACTCCTTTGTTTACCATTTCTGAAGTTCATGGAACTGTGATGCCTGTCATGGTCTGTGTGTTTTACAGGTTTTGTTGGTTGATTGTTACTTACCCTCTGAGAGACTAACCAACGTTTTCTCTTTTCCCTTTCAGTTATTTGCCATCTTCCATGTATGAATGGTGGCCAGTGCAGTTCAAGGGACAAATGTCAGTGCCCTCCAAATTTCACAGGAAAGCTTTGTCAGATCCCAGTCCATGGTGCCAGTGTGCCTAAACTTTATCAGCATTCCCAGCAGCCAGGCAAGGCGTTGGGGACACATGTCATTCATTCTACACATACCTTGCCTCTGACTGTGACTAGCCAGCAAGGAGTCAAAGGTAAGCTTTTTTCGTTCTGCCCATTTGCCAGACCTCTGCTAACTTGCCAAACCCACATAGAAGTCAAGGATTTGCAGATGGCCAAGGCCGGTATTGAAACAGAAAGGAGTATATGATTTGTGGCCTGAGAAATGGCAGTAGAGGCAGAATGTGGGCCCACATATGTGGCTGCAGTACTTTTTAAGCCATAGAGAATTGGTAACTAGGAAATGAGAAAATAAAAAGAAGCCCATTCTTCTCTAGTGACTCTTACCACCAAGAGCTAAGAAATGTGTATGGCACTGTTCTAACAGGGCTTGGGAAATAGAAAGATGAGCGAGAGAGTGTGCTGGTCCTTACAGCATTAATAAGCTAGTGGATCACACAGTACCTGCCGGTGAACTTCATAGTTGAAGAATGCTTGGTTTTAGTTGTAAACAATCATTTAACCTCACTGCACTTCAATTTGTTCATCTGTAGCGGAAAGTAAACTAGGTCACTTGGAACTCGAAAATTCTATGACGAATTCATTCTTTTAAACCTGGCATTTTTATAAATGCACACTTTTAAAAAGGGGGTCATAGAAGTGTTACTGGCTCTAATTCTTTAAAACCTGAATCCTTGCATTAGGAGATGAGATTTTGTTTGACAGCTACAGAAAGTAGCTTGTTATAGATATAAAATAGTGCACTTTGGTATTTTGTGTGTGTGTGTGTGTGTGTGTGTGTGTGTGTGTGTATGTCACAAGAAGCACAAAAATAACAGGTACTGTGTATTTTGAGAGTAAGAGAATTGTGCCTTGTGGAATTGGGTTTCCTCTTTTAATAGAAAAATGTAAATCCTGAAATTTTTATGATAGAAATTTTGTGAGAAATTCAAAAATAATCAAATGCTTTGTCTTTCTGATTAACACTGGATAAAATTTACCTACTTAGAATAAGCAACATGAAATTTACAGCTTTATAACTTTTGAAAAGAGTATTTTAGTCTCATGAATGTGTTACTGTTAAAAGTTTTACTTTCTATAATACAACTTTTAAAAAATATAAATTCGGGCTTAATTTTTATTTTGCATGTTTCCTTAAGAATTTTGATGGCTATGCAGCAAAATGCCTCACATGATACAAATATGTCTGCATGTGTGTTGATAAAATTTACTTTCATGTTTTAAAACTTTTGATTTGCCTGTTGGTTATTCAGGGCTAACAAGTTTTCCTCCCAATCTGTTGTAGTGAAATTTCCTCCTAACATAGTCAATATCCATGTGAAACATCCTCCTGAGGCTTCTGTCCAGATACATCAGGTTTCAAGAATTGATGGCCCAACAGGCCAGAAGACAAAAGAAGCTCAACCAGGCCATTCCCAAGTCTCTTACCAAGGGCTTCCTGCGCAGAAGACCCAGACCATACATTCCACACACTCCCACCAGCACGTCATTCCTCACGTCTACCCTGTGGCTGCTAAGACACAGCTTGGCCGGTGCTTCCAGGAAACCGTTGGGTCACAGGTAAGTGAACCGTTGGGTCACGAAGCCTGTTTTAGTATTGTGTTACAGATATGGGATCACTTTAACAAGAAAGTCAGACTTGATAAAAATGCTTTTTTTAAAAAGGGCTTTGACATACTATGACTCATGGCCCTATTTTTGTAAATAAAGTTTTACTACTACACTCATAGCCACACTCATTCATTTACATATTATCTATGCCCATTTTCATGCTATGACTGTAGAATTAAATAGTTCCAGTGAGATCATACGGTCTGCAGAACCTAAAATATTTATTATGTGTCTTTTTACAGAAAAAGCTTGCCAATCCCTGATGTACAGAATACATTGGTTGGTTGGTTATAGTGTGTGTATAAATGTGAAATACTTGGAGGTAATAGAACTAATTGTTAGTGCTTTAGAAAACTGGGAAACACTTTCAGGTACTAAGTCAATGGTAGGATTGTCACCTTTCTTTTAGGAGAAGGAGGGAAGATTATAGACCTGAGTGGAAGGCAGATGTGGGAATGGAAAGAGCATCCATGTGGAGTTGTAAGACCTTGATTAGAAGCATAAGCACAGTACTTGATAGGAGGGAAGCAGCTTCCTTATCTGCAAAATAGAGAGAAGATGTGGGGCTCATGAGACTTGGTTAAGATTAATCAAGATAATGTGAGCCCTGCTTTGCAAATATTATAGAAGTATGCAAATGTTAGCTTAAAGAATATTTATCGAAATAGAGTCAAACTTAAGCAACCATGAGTTATACAGTATAAATAAATGACTGTTTTTATATCATGTATTTTCAGTAAGATAGGGTCAGCATTGATCTCGCAGATGCAGTCCTCACTGGCCTGTGGATACCTGAAATGTGACTACAGGGGACGTAATGTGGCTTTTCATTCCCCAGTTTTGCAGATGCTTTTGGGAGAAGAAACATTGTCCATTTAAATTTAGCTTAAAAGTAAAGACAGTGTTTATGCTAAGGGCAGGTTTTGATAATGATAATGGGGCTGAAGATAAACTTATACACTTCACAGCTTTGCACTGAATTAGTCTTGGAGAGGGAGGACAAATTCGGTGCCATTTGCATTGTTTAGTCATTCCAGCTTAGGTTGGTCAGGGAGAAAGGAAAAGCAGATCTTTTTAAAATTGTGTGCCCAGTACCTTTCTCTCCATTTCCAGGTTGGAACACAGATGATAAAAAGCAAGAAAATGAGGCATAGCAAACTTGTTATTGTATACTATTAGGTGATTGCTAACAAGAAAAGATGAAAAGAAATTGTTGGCTTGTAAGCCTAAACTAGAGTATACAATTTAAGGGAATTGGCTAATTGATGGAGTTACCCAAGTAACTAAAACTTAGTGGAATACTTTTGTCTTATCTGCATACATCTTTGACTTTTGGTCTAAAAGATGCAGACAGTGATCTCAATTCCTAATTCATTTTGCATGTGTAGTCACTAATACACAGCTTCAAAATAAGACCTATTTTTTGGAAAACATTCTCAGCATATGATTATTGGTCTTCCTGTTCATGAGGAATGTTGCTGGATGCCAATGACTACCCAATTAATTTGTGCAATTAGGGTGAGCATTTAAAAAATACATTACTGGCAAATAATCAGTAGTGTTTTTTAAATGGTCTGCTATCCTACAAAGGAATTCAAAAACATTTGTGCTTTTTGCTCTGATTGATTTGCAGATGTAGCTGTCTCCAGGAGGTCTAGGTAGATTTTAAATGGCAAAAAATCAAAAACAAAAACAAAACCCTGGGTAAATGCTCAGTATTGCTTTGCTCTGTAGAGCCCTCTTATTAATTGCAAATTTCAGCCACTGAGACTTTTAATGCAGTCATTACCAATAAACATCTATGTTTATATATTACTATGAGAGGTTATATGCAAAATAAATTTGACAGAGATAGCCCTTGTTTCTGTGACATATTCTAATAATTAGGTAGTAAACTTGGGATTGAAAACCCAAGATGAACTATGATCAATGTATTTAAATTCAGGAAAGTTTTGTATAATAGAATTTCAGAACTGTTTTGATGGTGGAGGAAAATGGATGATTGATGAGGAAACCAAGCTCATAGAGCAAAAAGGGAGAGTAATTAAACAGAGGAAAGAGTAGTGCAAGAAATGAACAAGGAAGAGATGTCAGATGAGATCAGAGAAGTGAAATAGCTTGGGATTCTTGGTAGGCTGTTGCATCAATATTAAGCCTCTTAAATCTGAGGCATAGTGCAGTATAAATGACTTGGTGGCAAGGTCAGTGTGTCAGGAAGCCCCTTAGACAAAGTGATCAGGCTCAGCATCATTAATAGTGGGAGCAGTCTGACCTTATGTGCCTCCTGCTGTGAGACAGTACAAAGTTTGCAGAATTACCCATGAAGTGTACTTGCCAAAAATATCTAACCTGAATAGAAACAAACTTTTACACTTAACCCCAAGTTTATAGGAAATACTTGAGGGTAAAGAAACAAGTTAAAAACATTACACCCAGACTGAAAAAACAATCAGACATTATTGCCTGATTTCTTAAAAACAAAAAACAGAGTGATAAGAAAGGGAGATGATGTTTGTAGAAAGAGACTAAAGATACACAAAAAGTAAGTCTAATGTATTCACCTTCATTAAATCTTGATTTTAAAAAAAGCAAAAGCCAGATCTAAAAGATATTTTGGGAATAGTTGGGGAAATTTGAACATGAGCTCTGTTTTAGTCCATTATTGTGTTGCTGTAGCAGAATGCCACAGACTGGGTAATCTATAAAGAAAAGACATTTATTTCTCACTGTTTTAGAGGCTGTGAAGTTCAATATCAAGGCGCCAGCATGTGACCAGGACCTTCTTACTATGTTATCCCATAGCAGAAGGATAAGCGAACACAAGAGAGTGAGGGGAGCTGAACTTGCCTTTTTTTTTTTTTTTTTTTTTTTTTGAGACAGAGTCTCTCTGTCACCCAGGCTGGAGTGCAGTGACGTGATCTCGGCTCACTGAAACCTCTGTCTTCTGGGTTCAAGCAGTTCTTCTGCCTCAGGATTTCAAGTAGCTGGGACTAAAGGCGCGCGCCACCATGCCCAGCTAAATTTTGTATTTTTAGTAGGGACAGGATTTCACCATATTGGCCAGGCTGTTCTTGAACTCCTGAGCTCGTCATGATCCACCCACCTCCTCTGTCCAAAGTGCTGGGATTACAGGCATGAGCCACTGTGCCGGGCCTGAACTTGCTTTTATAACAAGCCCACCCTGGTGATAACTAACCCACTCCCAAGATAATGGCATAAGTCCATTCATGAGGGAAGAACCTTTGATTAGGTTCCATCCTCCTAACAAGTAGTGGCTGGTTCTTGAGGTTTAAAGAAAGAAGACCATAAAAGTACAAGGTGAAGCAGTAAGTACTGATGTAGAAGCTGCAGCAAGTTGTTCAGAAGATCACTGATAAAGGTGGCTACACTAAGCAGCCTTATACTGAAAGAAGATGCCATCTAGGACTTTTATAGCTAGAGAGAAGTCAATGCTTGGCTTCAGAGGACAGCCTGGCTTTCTTGTTAGGGACTAATGCAGTTGGTGATTTTAGGTTGCAGCCAGTGCTCAAAGGCTGTTCTGAAAATTCTAGGGCCCTTAAGAACTATACTAAATCTACTCTGCCTTTGCTCTATAAAGGGAACAGCCAAGCCTGGATGACAGTGCATGTGTTTGCAGCATGGTTTACTAAAGATTTTAAGGGCACTGTTGAGATCTGCTGCTCAGAAAAACAAGATTCCTTTCAAAATATTATGCTCATTACCAATGTACCTGGTCACTCAAGAGCTCTGATGGAGAAGTACAAAAAGATGAATGTTGTTTTCATGCCCATAATCATAGCATCCATTCTGTAGACCATGGGTCAAGGAGTCATTTTTACTTTTAAGTCTTATTATTTAAGAAATGCACTTCTTAAGGCTATAGCTGCCATAGATAATGATTCCTCTGATGGATCTGGGCAAAGTAAATAAAAATAGAAAGAGTTTGCCATTAAAGATGCCATTAAGAACATTCATGATACATAGGAGGAGGTCAAAATATCAACATTAAAAATAATTAAATTAGATACTGGAAAAGTTAAATCCAACCCTTATGGATGACTTTGAGGGGTAGAAGATTTCAGTGGAGAAGGTCACTACAGATATGGTGGAAACAGTAGAAGAACTCTAGTTAGAAGTAGATCCGAGATATGACCAAACTGCTGTATCTCATGTTCAGACTTGAATGGATGAGGAGTTGCTGCTTATTAATGAGTAAAGAAAGTGGTTTTATGAGATGAAAGCTCCTCCTGGCGTAGGTGCTGTGGACGTTGTGAAATGACAACAATGGATTTAGAATACTCTATATGTTTAGTTGGTAAAACATTAGCAGGGTTTAAGAAGACTGACTTATTTTGAAAGAATTTGTACCGTGGGTCAAATGCTATCAAACAGTATCACTTGGTACAGAGAAATATTTAGTAAAAGGAAGAGTCAGTCAAAGCTGTAGACCTCATAGTTTCTTATTTTAGGAAGTTGCCACAGCCTCCACAGCCCTCAGGAGCCCCCATCCTGATTGGTTGACAGTCATCAACCTCAAGGCAAGACCCTCCACCAGCAAAAAAGTTATGACTCACAGAGGGCTTAGATGATTATTAGCATGTTTAAAGCAATAAAGTGTTTTAAAATTAAGGTATATACTTTAAGGCATACCACTACTGCAAACTTAATAGATAACAGTATCGTGTAAACATGAGTTATTTGCGCTGGGAAACCAAAAAATTCATGTGATTCGTTTTATTGTGATATTCACTTAATTGCAGTGGTCAGGAACTGAACCCACAACATATCTGAGGTATTGTCTGTAGTTTCAGATGTATTTTACATATAAGTAACACAAACTTCTAACAATTATTGACTCTTGAGAGGTTCATATGCAGGTGATCATTATATTATCCTTTGAACATCTCGGTATATTTGAAATTTTTTTAGAAAGTGAAAAATATTAAAATTTCCTAGACTTATACATAGAATAGTATATTTTAAAGCTGAATTTAAAAGCTTTAAAAGACTTTTTAGAAACATATGTAGAGAGACTTTTTAGAAACAAATGTAAAGTTTTTCACTGTTGAATAGCTATGCTGGGTAGGAGTGAGGTGACAGGAGGAGGCCAGGGAAGAGAAATTGGCCTTGTGAAATGACCAAGGGCCATTCTAAGAAGTAAAGTTGAATATAAAAGAGATTAGGGGCCGGGCACGGTGGCTCAAGCCTGTAATCCCAGCACTTTGGGAGGCCGAGGCGGGTGGATCATGAGGTCAAGAGATCGAGACCATCTTGGTCAACATGGTGAAACTATGTTTCTACTAAAAAGACAAAAATTAGCTGGGCATGGTGGCGCGTGCCTGTAGTCCCAGCTACTCAGGAGGCTGAGACAGGAGAATTGCCTGAACCCGCCTCAGGAGGCGGAGGTTGCGGTGAGCCGAGATCGCACCATTTCACTCTAGCCTGGGTAACAAGAGCGAAACTCCGTCTCCAAAAAAAAAAAAAGAGATTAGGGGATTTTGTGGAGAATCAAGCATCAGGATTGCATTACAGGCTGTTGTAAAGACAAGGATCGTGAAAAAAATGGACTATTCTGAATTTTCTTGCTTCACAAATCAGCTAAAGAAATGCTCACTAGAATTGATTACCTGAGCCGTAGTGGGGAGGATTGTGAGAAGATGAGCAATTACATCTTTGTGATAAGCAGCCTCATCCTTGATTAATATTAAGAAGGGTGTACTCTTAATTATCAGGCAAAAAGTCCAGGCTGTTTCAGACATGGAATGACAGAGAATGGATGGAGAAAATTCAGTGGTCAGTGAATAGATTTGCTGATGACAGTTAAATTCATGACCACAGAGGACATTTCTTTGGATTGCATTGTAATGAAAAAAGAGTAGGAATAACGGGGTTAAAAGTTTCTGTAATGTTTTTTCACCTTGACAGAGAATGCCAGCCTGTAGGGGAAAAAAATGGTTTCTGCTGTTTTGTTTTTTGAAAAAGTTATGTTTAATGTTTCAGAGTTTCAAAAATATATTTAACAGTCAAATAAATCATTGATTTTTATGTGAATCAGGCTGTCTCTGCAGGCAGTCTCTATAGGCATCACTAAATCTGCTATATTCACAGAATAGAAATTAATCTAATAGAACTATATAGGGTGACAGATAGGAATGGTTTTCTTGAACATAAATCAAGTATGAAGTAGTTGGCAAGACTTCATTTTGGCAGAGTTAGGTTTCTGTGCTACCTGGAGTAAATTGTGGTAGTCTACATATATTTGAAAACATTTGCAAGAGTTTGCTCACACAATGATTGTTAGAATTACAACTCCAGTGGTGACAATTACCAGCCACTTTCAGGGCAATCTGATGTTTTCACAGGCTTAACACCCCAACATTTCCATGTAGTTATCATGTCTGAGGAGGGGCCAAGTTTCAGAAAATACCCCTCCAATCTATTTTTGCATCATAGGGACATTTAATGTATTCACGTTTTTTTTTTTACATAAAAATCAATTGTATAAGCATGTCCTTTGTTTTAAAATTGATTCTCTTAACAGTGACCTAAATTCAAAGTTTATTTGGCATCTGACTTTTTGATTATTTCAAACATGTTTTATTGATTGCCCAATTACTGGAAATAAACATTTAGTGACCTAGTTATGCCAGATGGTATGAAAGGCCTTGTATGGGAAGCATTTAGAATCACAATGTAGAGTTCAGGGTCCAGCGTCCCTGCTGAACCTGCCCATTGCCTGGTTGCATAAGTCTGTGCTATTTGTTAAACCCAGGAACCTGCCTTATAATCAGACACAGGCATTATAAAAGGAGACAAAAAATTCAAGTGCTTCAAGACTTTCCTATTTCAAAATGCTGAAAGAGCAGAAATTTTCACATATAAACACCCGAGTTAATTAAAAAGCAGGTTTTCCAGGACTATGGATAACCTGAAGTAGCTTTAAACAGAGTATGTTTTGAGGACAGCACTGCAACACAGATAAAGGTGATCAAACAACACATGAACCCACTTTTATAGTTTGCAGCTATAAAACTCTTAGAGAAGATTTTTAAAACCGTAAGAAACAGACTTTAAGGTCTTTAATACATATTCTACAGAAGACAATAAACTTTATGTGGATTGGGAAGAAAGGAAAGGACTGGTAGTTGATGTGGAGTCCTGATATCACTGGAAAAACTCTTTTTCCTTTAGTTATTGGTCATATAAATAATAAGCCCTAGGGCAAAATTGGATTAAAGTGACACAAGAACTGTTTGGGATTCTGTTAGAGATGCCAGAAGTTGTTCCAGCAGTTCTCTTTGGACAGGAAAAATGGAAACAGAATGGACCATTGGAGGAAAAGATTGTTTAATTGAAGATAGGTCTCTTTTGGCAGCTACGTTCAGTAACATCCTCAAACTCTGAAGCTTACACACACACACACACACACACTCTAAAGGGCCAAATAGATATACTTAGCTTTTGCTTAAAAAAAAATCATAATTTCTCTCTTTTTAACAGGAAAATGTGAGCTCATTGAGGTGGAAAGTATCCTAATTGCATGGCTAAAATTACTTTTTTTTTTTTTTTAAGAGTCTCAGTTCTTTTGTCACAGGACTTTGAATAAAGAAAAATATTTTTTGGTTTCCACTGTAAAAAGCCAATAAGAAGCTGGGGAAATAGATGTGATGCCTGCCAATTCCACGTGGCAGAAAAAAGGATGGGTAGATGGTTGGGTAGATGCAGATGAGATGGGAACTTTGGAAATCTTTTCTCAGTGGTGAGAGAAATGGATAGTGTTTATGTAAGGGAGCTGGGACATTGAGTTCTGCTCAGAAAGCCACCCTTGAATTTCCACAGTATCTCTCCTGTCCTGGTAACATGAATAGTACTGGGATGAAGCCTAAATCTATGATAAAAAATAGAAATAAACCAGTTTTATCCTGATAGAAGTAATGCCAGAATTATTGAAACACTTTTCACACTGGTTAGTCCCTAAATTGAGTTCATAAACTATGTAATAGATTAGAAGTCTAACAAAAAAAAATGGTTATAAAACATCTTACTTATGTCATCTCCTTTATGTGGAGGGGGAACTGAGCCAGGCTGGGTCCACAGAGGGCAGAGGTGAATTGTGGCCCTGTCTTCCTCCCCATCTATCACCTGAGACCACATGCTCTTACGGATAGGGCCCTCCCAGGTGATCTTGGGCCAGTGCAGTGACCTGCCTTCTTTTGGAGGAGCTGCTGGGTAGTGACTGGGAAAGCTGAGGCTGGGCTGCTAGACATCTGTCTTCTTGGTGAGCAGAGAGCTCAGCTGGAGCGTGCTGATTGCATTTACTGAAGTTTGGCTGCCTTGAGGTGGAATAAGTCATTAATACCAAGTACTTCCTATGCCATCTGGGCTTTTCTTCAGTGTCCCACTCAAGTACTCCTTTGGCATAATCTAAAAAATACTTAATTGAGTGTTATTGAGTCTGGTTGTCTCTTGTGACTCTAAAATGGCTGCTCTCTGTGGCTATTATTGCCAAACCTTACCTGTGTCAACAGCTGAAGGTATCGCTGAAGGTGTCCTATGCATCTCAGTGATAGGTGCTGGAACTCCTATGTGTTCACTGGTCTCGTTCCAGCAACCTTTGCCAGATTGACTTTCCCACAGAGGCTCTTGAGCCTGGAGTCAAGAAAGATCAGTAAAGACAGGGGTAAGATCCAAAGAGGAAAAACACTGCATGTGAGAGAGAACATGTCTGCATGTCACTGGGCTCCTGCCAGTGGAGAGGAGAACTACTCCTTTTACTTGGATTAGGAATGTAGGGCTAGGACATTAGGATAATCAAAATATAGATTCTTAGAAATTCAGAGAATGGGTTGTGACCCAGACATTACCCTTCCTATGGCCTAGTATCCAGTCTTTACCTGGACGGATGTCTTTTGGGAACTAAAGAGGCTGTCAGCTTTAAGTGTCCACCTGCCTTGACCTGTTTAAGAGAAGCAAGTCTGTGTTTCTTCATTGATTCTCCCTAAGCCCCTCCTCTCAGACTTTTTTTTTCATTTTATTGGCAATAAAAATGTCTTTATCATGACATGGAATATCAGATTACCATATTTTATACCTCTAGGGCTCATTAATATACCTATTAATAATATCCTGTTTCTGCATAGGAATAAGCATTGAAAATAATTGTGGAGCAGCTCAGAGTGGAAGCATGTTGAGCTACTTCTGATATTGGCAAAGGGATAAGATTTTGTCACTGTGTTTGAAGATGACAGTTCTGAGCATGTTGGAAATAGTTTTAAGAGACAATGGCTTGAATTGATGGTTGATTTTGGCGCCATACATTATAAGAAATGATCTCAGGATTTATAGCTGGTATTTCTAGGCTCTAATGGTCTGATGTGGCTCTGTGCTATCCCTCAGAATTGAGATTTGCTAAAATGAGGAGGAATCAACTGGTTTAACTGAAAAAAAAATCAGTCATTTGAAATCTGCCCCATAAAGTTGTAGTGAGAGAAGCAACATTGCTATGTATTGAAGAGGACAAAGTTCTGCCCCGAACCGTCTCCAAGACAATGATAGTAATTTTTTTTTCCTTTCTCATCCTTCCATTTTTTTCTCCTCTTTTGTGTCTTTTTTTCTTTTTTAAATGAAATAATTTATATATAAAATTGAATGTTCTATTTTAACAAGGTCACTTATGAGACTGTGCATTTACTCCAGTGACGCTGCTGTTGTGCAAACAGTTTGGACATGTCTGAACATGACCTGCCACCATTGAGAATATTTAAAGTATGTCTCTAGCCCTCAAGAAAATTATGATTCAAAATATTTTGAATATTTCCCTAAATATTTTAAACAAAGAGAGCAGTGCCTTCAAGATGACCACTTTGCAGAAGACTGGTTTCGAATGTGCAAGCTCTAACACAGTTTTTAAAGAATATTATCTTAACGTTCTGTGGCTTCCAGGTAGGCCTCTTTTTTTTTTTCTTTTTCTTTTTTTTAAGATACGTAGTCTTATTGTGTTCCCCAAACTGGAGTGCAGAGGTAGGAGCATAGCATGCTGCACAAGTGATCCTCCTGCCTCAGACTCCCAGGTAGCTAAGACTACAGGTGTGTGCCACCACACTTGGCCATGGGACAAGCCTGTTAGTAAGACAGTGCATTTTAATAAAACCAATAGCTTATTTGACCTTCAGAACAATCAGGATAAACAGGAAAAGTAGATATTTATGTCTGCCATTTATTTCTGTGGAATTTGAGGCCCAGAGATTGGGACTAGCTTGTGGTATTTCCAAGATGATAGTTCTCTTTCCATTTTAGCAAACTCACCATATATCAGGCCCTCAGCTTCTTCGTTTTTCAAATAACTGGATTGGCTAAGAAAAAAACAAAGGTGTCTTTTAGCCCTCCAGCCCTCTGTGATGATTTCTGCATCTTTGTTGTTTTCTGCAATCTTTAGACATCACTGGTGCTGTCATACCCACAGGCCAATGGACAGACCAATGTCAAATAGAGTGAATGAATAACTATACTGGCCTCTCCAATCCAGCTGACTTGAAAGACTCCTCTCTAACCAGTTTCTCTGAAAAGCTTTTTAGTACTTCTTCAACCCATGTTTCTCTCTGTTCCTTAAATCTTTATTGTTGCTTTTGCGCCTTATTTCTCTTCCTCACCGGCTTGTGCTTTTTTTGAAATCAATACAGTTGCATTTATTTTTTTTTCAAGTGCCATATATCAAGTTTATTCAAGTCCTTTGCCCATTTTTTAAAATTGTACTTTAGGTTCTGGGGTACACATACGGATCATGCAGGATTGTTGCATAGGTACATACATGGTAAGGCGGTTTGCTACCTCCATCCCCCCATCACCTGAAGGCAGGCTCACTTATGAATTGATCTCAGAACTAGGCACAGATGAATTGTGGGTAAATATATTAGGTTAGTCTGGGTTGTGCTCCGGTAACAGATTAACATAAGTTTACTTTTTGTGTGCATTAGATATCTGATAGGTGAGTAGAGGACTCTGCTCTGTATATTTCAGGGACTTGGGTTGATAGTGGTTCCATTTACTGCCATGTTATCCAGAATATATGGCTTCCTTAATTCCTACAGCAGGGAACGAGAGGTTCTGCAAAGGATGACACTCGTTACCTTTCCCTGTGCCCCCTGTTCAGAATGAGTCCCATGGCCATACCTGTTAGTGCTATGAATGGAATTATGCCTCCCACCCCCAAATTCATATGTCAAAGCCCCAGCCCCCAGTGTGACTCTATTTGGAAACACAACCTGAAAGGAGATAACTAGGGTTAAGTGAGTTCATAAGAGCAGGGCCCTGATGAGATAGGATTAGTGTCTTTAGAACTGACACCAGTGAGCTTGACCTGTCTATTGCTTTCCCCACATATTTGCACAAAGAAGAGGCCACTTGAGCACACAGCCAGCTGGCAGCCACTTACAAGCCACGAAGAGGGCCTCACCAAAAATCCACCATGTTGGTACCATAATCTTGGGTTTCCAGCCTCCAGAACTGTGAGGAAATTAAAAAACAAAACAATCTATTGTTGGCCAGGCACGGTGGCTCACGCCTGTAATCCCAGCACTTTGGGAGGCTGATGCAGGTAGATCATGAGGTCAGGAAATTAAGACCATCCTGGCCAACATGGTGAAACACTGTCTCTACTAAAAATACAAAAAAATTAGCTGGGTGGAGTAGCACCAGCTATTTGGGAGGCCGAGGCAGGAGAATTGCTTGAACCCAGGAGGCAGAGGTTGCAGTGAGCTGAGATCGTACCACTGCACTTCAGCCTGGTGATACAGCGAGACACCATCTCAACAAAACAAAACAAAATCTATTGTTTAAACTACTCAGTCTATGGTATTTTGGTATGGCAGTCCAACAGATAATTTGGAGCTTGGAAATGTGAGAAAACAAGTGGCTTTTTGGGGAACAACGGATGTTTCTGCCAGAAGAGTCAGGGCAGTGGATAAGACAGACATGGTCCCTGCACCCAGGGATCTAAATGAACCTGTTAGTGCTGTTTGTGGCTTTCAGTTTTTCTACATGGCTTGCAACCAAACCACAGGTAATTATTAGTTTTGAGTTCTGTGTACTTGGAAGAGAGACAGAAAAAACTGAAAGCTCAACCAAATGAGGCATGCATTACAATTTCACATAGTCCTATGAGGCTTGAAATGTTTTTGGTTCCTTTCATTGTCTCTTTATAGACATGAAGCTTAATATACAAGATTGCTCTCAATCTGGTTGTAGAAATGAGCATTGGAGAAGGTAGGCGTTTATGTTCATTATTTTGGGGGGATCAGGTTGCTATGGTCATAATACTCACATCTTTATTCCCTTTGTCAACACGAGTCTTTGTTTTTAGACAACCCTGGTAATCAAACTTAAAATAAATACGATCTACTACCATTTAGTTCTAGGATTTATGATGGTTTGTGTTGTTTTGCCCCAGGGAAAGGCTAACAGGAATTACAATGTCAGAATATAATCATGACAATACTATTTGCAACTTAAGAAATTGCAATTCTTTTTGCAACTTAAGAAGAGCAAAACACAGCCTAGAATAAGATTTGACTGTTGAAATGTTCACATCATTGTAGAGGTGGAGAAAATAGGCAGCTCAAATTCTATCTCTCCTTTAGAAAAGATGTCAAGTAGAATCATAAGTTTCATGCTTAAGAGGTATTTTTTTCTTCACATGTTACTTTAAAAACCATTTTTGCCTTAGTGTAACTTTTAAAATACTGTTTCATAAACTAAAGTAGTTGTCTGGAATTCCTTGAAGCCCATGGTTTGGCTTCAGCAGGTTTTAAACAAATACACTGTCAGAAATCGTTGTGGATACATTTCTAGCAGTTAATGCTCTAGTCACAGTAGATACTTTGTAAAATCAATAGCCTGAAATATCAGAGGATTATGGTTATATCAGATTCCCCAAATGCCTAACATTGTTTTAATTACTCTAATGAAAGAAAGCTGAGTGGGCTTAAAAAAAAAAAAAAGAAAGGAAAAAAACCTTGCCTATAAAGAATGTTCTGCTCAAGCCAAAGCAAATTTTTTTTACAAGTTCTTTTAGAAAATCTGGAAGTATTTAAGCATTTTCCTCTTCTTATGAGACAATGGCTGTTACCCAGCCAGTTCTACATCCTACAGTGCTCTTTATGACAATGGCCCTTAGAACAAGGTGATCAAATATGTCGCTCTAGTTGCATTAGCGATAGGGGTTAGAGTTTTACAACTTTTTACTTATTGATGCATAGAAATAAACATTTAATGATCTAGTACTGGGAGACTTAAGAGCGTTGATGAGATTTTCTAGTTTAATTTGGACCCATAGTTGATTCAGGGCCTAGAAGAACACCATTTTGCTCAGAACATTGGCAAGAGTCACCTTTCCAGAGTGGAGATGTGTTTATATCATAGTGAAAAGACAGTTTAACAGGAACAAAGAAGAGGAAAGATGAAGTGTGGATTGATCCAACCTGTTACATACAGTCAGTACTTTTCCCACAGGGGACTTCATTCTGATTCTTACTAGAAAAAGTTCAAGACTTAAAAAAAAAAAAAAAAAAAAAAAAAAAAAACAGGATTAACATTCCTCACCTAGCTTTATAGTATTGATGGTGTAGCTTTTGTTTACTAGAATACCCCAAGGCTTTCTGAATGTGGATGGAAGTGAGGGTGGCACCTGCATGGGTGGAGTAATTTATGGGACATACCTGTGCAGTGTGGGCTGATGGATTCTAACGTGACTTTGTATTGGTCACAGCTCAGTACACCCAAGATTTGCATTTCCATGACCATCTTGAATAATTTCTGAGATCTTGCCTATTGATAATTTTATGATTCATTAGAGTGACCCATTATAATCTAGAATTGAGCCATTTAAGAGCTATCACTGTTTTCAGTGATAGCCGAATGACTTTTGGCAGCTCAGAACCCACTCTCCCATGCTGACCGTCCTCATCAGCTGTTTGCAGATGCACCTCCTCCACCCTCTGCCCCCAATCCTGTGGTATCATCACTGGGGCTGGGCTTCCTCCACCAGGCATGCCTCCTTCTGGCTCCTTCCCTCCCCCAGTGCTGCCTGCTGGAGCCCTCCCACCTGGGATACCTCCAGCCATGCCCCACCACCTATGCCGCCTGGGGCTGCAGGACACGGCCCCCCTTTGGCAGGAACCCCAGGGGCAGGACATCCTGGTCATGGACACTCACATCCTCATCCATTCCCACCAGGTGGGATGCCCCATCCAGGGATGACTCAGATGCAGCTGGCACATCATGGCCCTCATGGCTTGGGACATCCCCATGCTGGACCCCCAGGCTCTGGGGGGGCAGCCACCGCCCCGACCACCACCTGGAATGCCTCATCCTGGACCTCCTCCAATGGGCATGCCCCCCCGAGGGCCTCCATTCGGATCTCCCATGGGTCACCCAGGTCCTATGCCTCCACATGATATGCATGGACCTCCTCCACTGATGCCCCCCCATGGATACACTGGCCCTCCATGACCCCCACCCTATGGCTACCAGCGGGGTCCTCTCCCTCCACCCAGACCCACTCCCCGGCCACCAGTTCCTCCTCGAGGCCCGCTTCGGGGCCCTCTCCCTCAGTAAATTCACATTTTTCTTCCTCCTGTTACATCTTCCCAATATCTTTTCGATTCCTTGGACCAATCAGAGATGCTGTAGCTCCTTGGGGCTAAGGCACTAATCTCTTTGAGCACCCCACCCCATTCCCCTTTTTAATGTAACTTTTTCCACAGGAGGTATTACTTTTTTATGTTGGTTCTGAGTATTTTGCAGATGCACAGAGAAAATAAAACTAAACTCCTTGTTTAAAAAAAAAATTTTTTTTTCAGGAAGGTAGAGATGCCCTTTGTGTGTACAGGTTAGCAGGAAAGGGCTGGCATGAGGTAGGGTCAGGAAAAGACAGCCCATTATTATGGCTATCCTTGATAAGGCTGGTCCCGGACAGAGTACGAGGATAGAACCAGGCAGGCTGTGGCAGCATGGAGTCTAATGTATGAACCTGGCAGGCAGGGGGCACCTGAGGAACACAGACCTTCATAGGATTGCCCTGCCACAGGAAACCTTGCCACTGTAGCTCCCTGGCTGCCCTCAGCCCTGCCCTGGAGCTTTTATAAAATCATAAAATGTGGACTCTGAAATGAGTATTAGCAATTAGTCTGTCCTTATGATTTTATTGATGATGCAGCTAACATCCAGAAAGGTAAATCAGTTTGCAGTTGAGTTTGTGGAAGGTGGGGACTAAAACTGAAGCTTTTTAGTGTCTAGTCCAGTGTTTCTACTTTTTTTTGAGATGGAGTCTTGCTTTCTCTCCCAGGCTAGAGTTCAGTTTAACGATCTCAGCTCACTGCAGCCTCCACCTCCCAGGTTCAAACAATTATCCTGCCTCAGCCTCCCAAGTAGCTGGGATTACGAGTGCCTGCTGCCAAGCTTGTCTCTTTTTTTTTGCATTTTTAGTAGACACAGGGTTTCGTCATGTTGGCCAAGCTGGTTTCAAACTCCTGACCTCAAGTGACCCCACTACCCCACCCCCCGCCTGGGTCTCCCGAAGTGCTAGGATTACAGGTGTGAGCCACTGCACCCGGCCAGTCTTTCTGCTATTGCACCCTGGCTCTTAGGCCATTTCTTCTAGGAATGGAGAATTCATAAGAACCCATGGCTATCTAAACCTGAAAGGACTGATATATTCTCTAGGACCTGACTTAGAGAGTTGTGTGCTGTGTGGTGTTTTGTGATTGGGCCATGGATGCTTGGTGGAAGGGAGCATAGTGAGCTCCACTGCTGTCGCTTCATGGTCTTGGTTCTCTGGCACCAAAACATGGCACCGTGACAGGAAGGATCTTGATGTCCCCAAAGCGAAATCATCTGCCTCTTGAACATCAATATTTACAAGTTGAATTATTAGAATTCCATGATACCATGTTGTGCTTCTTGAGCAGAATTAAAATGAAATCCACATAATTACATGCCCTCTGCAGCATTTGTTCACTGAGTATTTCTTTATTAGCCAGAGCACTTTTGGGAAAACCTGAATATTTTTAGCAAGATCTTAAGAATATCTTTTTCTTTTATTTTTATATCTAACTTATTTATTTTGTGCATCTCTGTAAGTTGAATCTGGGATATTGTATATCAAATAACTATTAGATTAATCGTTCTTTTGTCAATTAAGCCCAGGTTTTTAAAGGAGGAGCTTGAGGGGAGAGATCTAATACTGATAGAGAGCTCAGTGGGGCCTGGCTGTATGGCTGTCTCATGTAGAGTCTGTCTCATATGTGTCATCTCTGTCCACTCGAGTTCTATGAAAAATGGATGTCTCTAGTTCCATTTTATAGAGGACGAAATAGGCAGAGAGAAGTTGAGAGTTTTGCCTATAGTCATGGAGGCGGTAATTGGTAAAGGGAGGATGTGAATGTTTGTCTGTGTTCAAGAGCTGTCCTCTTGCCATTTACTCAGTTATGGGTCATCCTTAGACTGCTTTTCACTGAGTTCAAGGGGAATGTGCTTGTGCAGAAAAGTCCGTTTCCTGTTCATAATGTGCTAATGCTGCAAGGCAAGTAGATGTCAGGGGATTTGCTTTGTGTTTAGAAGTCTTTTTACTGTGGCTGGACAGCATTTGAGATGCTGAGCTTCACTCCTTTCTGCTGTGTGTTTGAGAAGTAAAGCCAGTGGGCCTCTAATCAACTAATTTCAATTTTTCATCCTCTCATTATTCCTGATCATGTTTATCTCCAGTATAGTTTCTTCCTTTTCCTCCCTGTAAATGATATACTTTATCCTGGTAATTCTTTTTTACATTTCAGGGGAAGTACTGGGTATAGAACAGTTTACCTTTTTAAAAACGCAGATCTCTTTCTCCTTTCCCTCCGCCTTATCGGTCTTTTCTGTACTTACCGTTGTTTCAAAGATGCTAATTCTTTAATTGGAAGCAATACCAACTTTTTTGCTTTGAGAAAAGGAACTATGATGATTCCTTTCCCCTGTTTCCTGGTTGATTTTTATATCCAACTGTACGTCCAATCTGAAATTTGGAAAACCCTCCATGGTTTAGCTCTGCCTCTGCTCTGACTGCTCACCCACTCCCTGTTCCTTCATATTGACCCTCCCGCATTGCCCACTGGCTCCTCTCCTGGGTGGTAGTTGGTCTCTTGCTTAGCTAGAGGTGTTCCATCTCTTTGGAATCTCTCTCCCCAGTAGAGCCATTTAGTCACTTCCTTGTTTCAGTTCTTGCCTAAACACAGTCCTACTTACTCTTGCAAGCGTTAAAATGAATCAGACTTCCATTTTATTTCATGCTTTCCCTCAGTGTAATCTCTACAAGTATGTTTTGAAATCTGTATCACTTTAACATTTCAAGTTCTGTTTATTTGCTCCTTTGGCTCTGAAAGATGTTCTTGACTCAAACTTAAAATATTTTATACCTCATTGTATAGTAGTCCTTCATAGCATAATAAAACAAGTGTATACATGTGATAAAGATAGTATTTCAGTTTATCATTTTTTTAGTGTTTGAAATAGTAAGATTAAGTAATAGGTCCCTGACATGTGGCTGTCTTTATGGAGTGGCCCTTTTCATAGTTAAATATCTTTTAATAAATGTGTCTTGAGAGTTTATCAAATGGCCAGGCATACTTGAATGCTGGTTGTATGTTTTACCTACACCAGACACCAGTTGAGGAGGGTGATTGGGGCCTGGAGTCCAGCCTATGCTGTGCTCATCAAACTCTATGTCCTGGTGCAGGTCACATCGTAGAGCTGCCCTTTTCTAATCCCTACACAGAGGCTGATGGAGACACAGTATCTGTGATTGGACAAGCATCATTTAATCTCACAATCCTTTGGGTTTGGGATTACTGGCTCAGAGAGGTTGGATGATCTGCTAAACTTCTCACTGCTAGTAAGAAGTATCTGGGATTTTAATCTAAGTCTAATGCTTCCAGTCTAGCACTCTTTTCTTACCCCCAGTACTGGATCCTCCTTCCCCAGGACTCTGCACAGTGCAGCAAACACTCTTGGAATGAGGGCATGTTGTAGGCACTGTAGGTACCAGTAATTTTTATATCTGAAAATTAAATCTTATAAAACCTTATGATACCATACTCCAACATCTATCACAATCTCTTCAAATCATCATTTGTCTCTGAAGCAATTCCAGTGGTGAGTTTTAAATTGACAAAAATTGTCAGCCTTGCTTACCAAATGAGTTTGGAACTATTTTTCCCCTCACATTGACAGGCAGATGTAAAAGTGACTGTGAACACAGCCCAACTTTGAATATCAGGGAAGTGCTATGGTATTACCTCAAAAATGAGATTAAAGTCTAAAGGTATGTATTCCCAATCAAGCCAAGATTTAGATATATACATTTCCCTGCAATCTGAAGGTTTTGACAGCTAGCTTCAAAATTAAAGGTTTTTTCACTATTATTTATAGTAATTTTGTGTTATAAATACAGTAACATGGATATTTGTGGAATAATCATAATGATTCTTGAATAGCCTTGCCATCTGAATCACAGTGTTCATACAGAGATGACATAGGAAGGGTTGAAAGTTATTTTCATGCACTCAGTGTTCCAGGAATCATGACCAGTGCACTGGTGAATTGGGACTGGAAATAGCTTTGTTTGTTTGCCTTTCTTTTGCCTTATTTGTATAAGTCCTGTGGTGAAAGGCCCAGGCAGGGTGAGCAACTCTGGAGATGTGGAAATGAGAGAGGAGGAGATAAGACAGTAGGAAGTAGTTAGGAGGGCATCTGCCCAGATGCTGCTGTATTACAGATGTGAGAGCAGTAGAAACACTTGAGTTTTGCTGTGGTGTGTAGGAACTTGTGTTTCCTAGATGGAATAATGTAACCTATCAGTATGTAGTGATCACAGAACCTTAGACCTCGCAGATCGTAAAGATCATCCGCTTCATATCCTGGGCATCCTTGAGAGATGGTATTCTGTGGTCAGCTTCGAGTGAAGTCAGCATTCTCCATGGAAAAGATCTTCTACTTAATGAGGTCGACTCCTCTCTTTCTCTGATTTGTAGCCTTTAGTCCTCCCAGTACAAGTTAAGCATCCCAAATCCAACAATCTGAAATCTAAACACTCCAGAATCCAAAATGTTTTGAGCATCAGCATGACACTCCAAGGACATGCTCATTGGAACATTGTAGATTTGCATTTTTGGATTTGGGATGCTCAACAGGTAAGTATTTACAAATATTCTAAAATCTGAAAATAACTGAAATCCAAAATACCTGTAGTCCCAAGCATTTTGGATCAGAGATCCTCACCCTGGACCTTTATCACTTAACGGGCTTCATCTGGCTCAGTGTATCTGAACACTGCCATCGTGCCTGCATGCAGGCTTACCATTCCTCCTTTCCTCAGTTGATCCTCACAAGACCTGGTCACCAGAACTCATTTATCTACTTGCACAGCTTCAGCTAGGTCGTGCATGGGCTGAATCCTGGCAGCCCAGGGTTGTAGGGTTATAATGTCCCTTAATCTGCAGCTCAAGTTTGCATGAGTGTTTTGAGGCACTGTAACTTGTTTGAACAGATAGAATTTTTGTTTTGGACTTGACTTAGCTAAATATTGCGTTGTAAATTTATCACATTTCTCCAGGATTGCTTATTTGTAAGACATATCTTGAAATGATAAGGCTTTCTATGTAAATGTGGTGAATAATTGACAAAGAATTCAATTTGTGTTTTTATGTAAAAAATCACCTCAATCTGTGCATAAAAATATAGTTAGCATGCGTCTATATTCATGTGATTGATTACATCGCACCAAAAAGCAGAATCTAACAATCACAGACAAGGATTTTCTGAAAGCTGATCTCATCCTATTCCATGTGGTTCTCTTCAGTGTGGCCTTTTGATGTGGGAGAGAGAAGATCTTTCGTCTACCTTCTTTCCGTCTAGTCATTTCCTACATCCAGGTGAGATCCTGTGGCATTCAGTGGTCTCTTGGGTGAGAACCCTGAGTATGGCCATGAAGATCTCTTAGATAGAGTTTCTGGCCTCTTCATAGTTAAATAACTGAAGGGCATATGTAGAACTCTGAGCCTTGTTATAACTGTGACTTCATTTCTTGTAGCTTATTCTTATACTGTGCAGACCCAATTTTAAGACACACACAGTGTTGTGGTACCACCTACACTACCATTTATTTAATCAATTTGGATGGCTTATGCTGCTCTTGGCTGTGGACCTGCAAAAACAAAGCCATGGGATAAAGCGGCCTGAATCATGTAATGAAAACCTTGTACCTTTCTGGAAGCTCAGTTGAGAAAAAATGATTTATTTTTGCCCTACCAAATAAAACAGTCTAGGAATCCAAGGTGAAAATTGGATTTTAACTGCTACTAACATTTTGAGCATATAAAATCAGCAAGTGTTGAGTGTTTTGCTTGATTAGGAGACGAACCTACAGGGTCTGGTACAAGAATGATCTGCATATGATGTGAACTGGTGTCTTACCTAAACTTACCTGATTTAAAAAACTGGAAATAAATGCGAAGCATGCTTTGGCAGTCAGGTTGCAGCAGTGGGACCTCTCTGTTTTTACAGAATCATTTGTTCCCAGTCTTAGGCCCGGGTCATTGTTCCCCTGGCCTTCATATTTCAGGGTTACACCTTTTGTGATTAAGCTCAAGAAGTATGGAAATGACCTGATTCCAGCCCCAAATATGTACCCGTCTTCTCTCAGCTTCCCATTTGTTCTCATGTGGAATCTGTCTCCCCGTCTCCTCCTGCCTCTGAGTGTACATGCGTGTGCATGTTTGTTTCTCCGTCTCTCTGACTACCTACCCACCTACCTCTTTATCACGTGTTTTTGGTCCAGTCTTCCCCCATGTCTGAGACTGTTCATCTGTGGCCCTGCCGCTCATCCAGCCTCAGGGCCTTTCCCTCACTGCACGTGGTAAAATACTTCGCTGAGAGCCCTGTCATCAAACAGACTTCCCCGAGTCAGTGTGTTGGCGTCTGGCACACAGTGTCACTCATTGTTTATCCAGTTTGGTGGTTTTGTGAGAGTTTCCTTATCTCTCTCAAGGAATGCATGCCACGTGTCTGCAGGAGTTACTGCCCCCGTTTCATGAGATGCAGTGGCCTTGGGCTTGACTGACTTAACACTAGGGCTTTTAACAGTGCCTTCCCAGAAATATGTGTCTTTTCAGTTTCATCTAAAAAAAAAAGAGCAATTATTTTGGTATACCTACTTTGGCTTAACTCAGAATGTCTTTAACACCAGCTTTTATATCAGGAAAATTCATTTTGTCTCAGAGGACCATTTCTTAGGGGGTCTGCTACTTTCAAGAGGTCAGTTAGACTAACCTGTTTGATTGACAGGACCATTTACAATCTACTCTACTCACACGCCTTCTACTCCCTGGGGAATCCAACATTAGGGGTCTCAAATGGGATGCCTGGAGTAGGGAGCTTTTATCTGTAATAATAATGATAATGGTAATGATACCTGACATGTAAGTGCTCAGCTGTACCCTTCAGCATTCACATGCCTTTTTTCTTTCATGTTTCCTGACCCTATGAGAAAGATACTCTTATGTATTCTATGCTATGGATAAGAAAATGACTAAGATAATGCATGTAGGAAGTCCTACAGCCAGAATTCATACTCAGACCTCTCTAACTCCTGAGTCACATTTTTAATCACTATGGTATACTGCTGTTGGAGAACACACAGCATCCTGTTGAAGTCATTAAAATAATAAAACCTTAGAACATCAAAGCTGTGATGTAACTAAAACTTAGCTGGGCCTTCTGTGGTTTGATCTTGTTGTATAATTTGGATATGTAGTCACTTAGAGCCTCAATCAGAATGCTGCATGCTTGGACCTGGTGGGAAGGAAACGCTACCCACGAAGGCCTGCCAGGGTGACTGGTGTCTACTACCTGCTGCCCTTCTGAGGACCGCCACTTGCTTGGACCTTCTGTCGCCACACTGTGCTCACTAGCCTGGGGTGTGCATGCTAAACTTCCATTGGTTTTCACATAGCCATTGCTCGCCTGGGTTGGCCCACAACTAGCTTGTTTCTTAGTTCCCTCGGTTGTTTGTTCCTTACTTCATGCATTCATTCAGCATTTCCTGAGCATTTGCAACGTGTACTGTGTCTCAGAATATAAACATAAGACCCATAAGTATATAACTAAAATGCGCCGCTGGGGCAGTAGACTATATAGACAGCGCTGTGGGGTAAAGAGGAGGGAGGAACTCATGGGAATAAAGGAGAGAGAAGATGGTAATAATTCGGCACTATTAATACATCTCACAGGTTGAATAAGGTTTATCCTGGGAAATCAAAAAGGAGAGGTGTTCCAGGGAGACATACTCCTTTTGGAAGGATATGGTTTATTGAGAAAATAAAGAGCCCTTTGGTATGTCTGAAGGATAGAGGTGGAAGGGGACAAGAGATTGCTTCAGATGGGAGTAGGAAGGGCCTTATAGGTCATTCTAGAGTGTGCCATTTTCAGACACTGAGAGTCAGTGAAGGTTTTTAATCATTAGAGTAATGTGATCAGATTTGTCTTTGGAAAGACAACTCCAGAAACTGTTGGGAGGATTTTTGTAGCGGTTGAGGCAAGGAAGGCAGAATAACCCTTTTGGATGCTCTGCGTTTGCACAGAAGACAAAAATGTGGGCTGTGGGCTTAGCCTGCCCAGTAGGGGTGGAGAGTCAGGTGCCCCTCTCTCAGACTGGCCTCTGGATGGGTCCACAGAGCAGGATCTGTTTTCTTAGGCACTTTCGCCCCACTGAGGTGGTCTAACTTCAGGGCCCTGCCTCTCAGCTTTTTCTCACTTTCTGTGGTTGACCAGGAGTCTTACCTGGTTTTAACACTGGACAGCCAGCATTGTACCAGTAGCCTTTAAGTCCTGCTTTTCTGCCTGCTCAAGCTGGTCTCGCTTAACCATGCTGGCACCTTTCTAGCTTGGCTGACCTCCCTGGTCAGAACACTTGGCTGCCTGGAGCCTTCGTCTCTGCTAGAGCCGATCTGCCCAGCCAGCAATTGCTTCTTCTGTCCTGTCCTCTCTGTGCCCAGGCCTGGGGGTTATAGGAAGACCAGAAGGCTCTTGTAGGTGGGACTTGTGCCACCTTCTCACATTTTACACACCTGCCATACCCTTAGAATTCTGTTCCCTGATGATCCACACGAGAGATTTAAACAGACAGATACAACTGAAATCTAAAAAGTCTATATTGATCTTATACACTACAAGGGTCTTATTAAAAAAAAAGGCATTGGAAATGTAAGTTGTATAAAGTACTTTGATCAGTGACAGATTTCCTCAGGACTAGAAACAACGAGGTGCTCTCATTTGGAAATGTACTTGTTCATTTTCGTGTTGCATTGATTTCTGTCCTGGTATTTTCTTGCCAAGTTTTATAGTTTTTTCCTTTCTCATTGTGTCGATAACAAGGGAGCTGGTTTATAGTGTGACTGTGAGGTACAGCAGTGCTCTGGGCTGGGCATCCTGCACTCAGTTAACCTTCATATTTCACACCTAATCATTGCAGTGTGGCAAAGCGCTCCCTGGCCTTTCAAAGCAAGAGGACTGCTGTGGAACTGTGGGTACCTCCTGGGGCTTTAACAAATGCCAGAAATGCCCAAAGAAACCATGTAAGTAATGTTTCCTCACTCCTTTGCAGGTTAATGTAGCATATCTGTTCTTTATGATTACTCCTTTAATGATGAGGCAACATTAGACTTTCAAAGAACTCTCTTACTGAATTCTAGAATGTAGTGCTATAATATGCGTTTCCAGAAAATTTGCAAGTCTGAAAAGTTTTCATGTCAATTCTTTTGTAATCAGCACAGTTATTAATTACTCTCTTTAGTTGGATTACTTGTGGGGAAAAAAGTCTTAATAGGTAATGAGCTAAAATAGATGTTTTGTCTCAGGGGAAGAGAAAATAAGATCTCCTTTAAAATGGTAAATAAATATTTCAAGCCCTATAGTAAGTCAGTGCAGTTGTTATTTCCTAGGTTTAAATTCCTTAAATGAGATTTTTATTAATATTCACAACTTACGTTGTAGTTTTTATTATCGGTTTTCAAATTTCATTAAAAGGAAAGCTAAAATGGCAAAATAATTGGTTGTTGGTTCGTGAAAGGGAAGTTTATAATTACTAGGACACAATCCTTTCCCTTTTGTGCTAACACTGGTTTAAAGCTGTCACCGACCTCAGCAGCATTAATCTATATTAACACCCACAGACTTTGATCTGTTTTTAAAGTATTTTTCAGAACATGTTGATTTGAATAAATCAGGTTTACATCTTTCTAGTACTCTCTTCCCAGCAATAGTTTGCATCTTTAGTTTTTCAATGTAGTATTAACTCTGAATAACTGATTTCTGATTTCTAACATATACTTTTTTTTTTTTAAGACAGAGTCACACTCTGTTGCCCAGGCTGGAGTGCAGTGGCATGATCTCAGCTCACTGCAGCCTCCGCCTCCCAGGTTCAGGCAATTCTCCTGCCTCAGCCTCCTGAGTAGCTGGGACTATAAGTGTGCACTGCCATGCCTGGCTAATTTCTGTATTTTTTTGTAGAGTTGGGTTTTCACCATGTTGGCCAGGATAGTCTTGATCTCCTGACCTTGTGATCCACCTGCCTCAGCCTCCCAAAGTGCTGGAATTACAGGTGTGAGCCACCTCGCCCAGCCAAATACTTTTTTTTTTTCCTGACATACAGTTTCACTCTTGTCAACCAGGCTGGAGTGCAATGGCACAATCTTAACTCACTGCAACCTCTGCCTCCCAGATTCAAGTGATTCTCCTGCTTCAGCCTCCCAAGTAGCTGGGATTTTGGGCATCTGCCACATGCCTGGCTCATTTTTGTATTTTTAGTAGAGACAGGGTTTCACCATGTTGACTAGGCTGGTCTCAAACTCCCAACCTCAGGTGATCCACCCGCCTCAGCCTCCCAAAATGCTGAGATTACAGGCATGAGCTACTGCACCTGGCCATAAATACTTTTTAGAGACAGAGGTCACTTAGTTTAATTTGAGCTTTCTGACCCTTATTCATCATGTTTTTTCCAAGAGAGCAAGTGATGTTTTTGTCAGTCATCTTTCTTTACCTCCTATAACTGAAGTTTCTATAGTTTTTTATTCTTTACGCTGCAAGAAATTTCCCATTTGCTTTAAGTGAACAATATTTGATTACTCCTCTTAAATATCTGTTGATTTGATTGATATTCTTAACTGCCTTTTAAACCTCTCTGTTCAATCTAGAATTTGCCATCTGGGAATTACTGTTCCATATCTCTTTCTAATACTATTTGTTCTTCTACCAGTGTAACAATTCATTTTAAATAATTGTCTTTCATTTGGACTTCTTTGCCTCACAAACATACAGATTTTCTAAATGCCAAAAAAAGCTAATTTTATTTATTTTGTTGATACTACTCTGATCTTTTTTTAGAAGACTAACTTGTGGAAACGCTCACTAAAGTTCCTTAAAATTAATGAATTTTTCATTTACAAAACCAAGCCACATAAATAAGGATATTTCAGTACTGAGAGAATGTTCCAAGTAGGTATTCTAAGCTGATTCGATGATCACTTGCTATGTGGATTTCCCGGAAGTCGGTTAAGTGTAATGATTCTTCCTCACTGGAAGATCCATTTGCTTAAAATTATTTTGGCAAACTGACCAAAGGGATATCTATGATACATTTGGTATGATTTAAAAATTTTAGCGTTTGAAGTTAGGTGGACCTGAGTTCAATTCCCAGCTCTTTCATTTGCTATTGAGTCATATAATAATTAAACAGGAATCTATACCTAAAACGTTGAAAAGGCATTACCATCTTTATTTTTTTTAGCCTGCCTTTTCTTCATTTGCTATGTCTGTCTGTCTGTAAGAATATCGAGGAGGATGATATATTTTCACTGTTAGGTCTAAGGATTAAGGACGAGGGAAGTTAGGTTCTTAGAACTTTGTTTTAGGGCTAAGCTTATGTTCTCTAATATTAAATACTTTTTCTGTCTTTCTTATTTTTCTTTTTCATTTACCCCATTCTTTGTGTGTCTTCTGCTTAGCTGCTTCCCTTTTCTCTGTTGTAGGAAACCCCGAAGTAGCAGGAATGTGATAGACATTAAGGGTAAAGAGACTCCTACTGTCTTTTTTTTTTTTAATCCCTAACTTCCACTCTTGACCTTTTGCCATTTTTGTCTAGAATTGCATCATTTTTATCTAGGATGAGTTCACTGCTTTCTATGGTTTGTGAGCTTCGTATTTTTATCTTGATTAGGACTTAGTTGAATGTAAAAGTGCAAAGTTGCTGTCACTTTTAACTAAGTGTTGATGAAAATAAATCCATATATGGGCTCCTTTAATATATAAAATTAAAGAGACTGCTTTCACTTCAGGAAGGGCAGTGTGAACTCTGAATGAAGTAAACTGTTAACATCTTGACATTTATTCTGTTTGTGCTGTCTTAAGTGACTCACTCCCAAGAAACACACTCAGGGTCACATTCTTCCTCTGTCATTTAAAAAGTTTTCCTTTCCTTGGTTGGGACTCCTCTCTAAATCGTATTCAGGAAACAGACTCTCCTTGGCTTTCTACACTATGGTTTTGTGTTCCACGCCTCTTTTGTTTTTCACTCAAACTAGTTCAAACTTTAGTTTTCAAGTGGCTTTAACATTTGAAGGTTTTGTTTAGCCGCATGCAGAAAGACCTTTCCTTGTCGCTCATTTTTGCTGTGAAAACTTAATTTAAATCTGCAAATGATTTAATTAAATAGTTTGTGACCCATTAGAAATGGGCTTAGCCTGAACAAATCACTTGTCCTTTAAAACTTTTGAGAAGAAAATGAATGTAAAATCCTAAGCTGAGGACTGTAAGAGATTGTCTGGTCTGGCTCTCTGCCTTGAAGTCGATGACTGTTGAAACTTCTAAAACAACTTAATATCCATCTCTTTTGTCTTTGAAGAATTTGCAGCCAGAGATCCCACAATCTCTGCAGGAAGCCTGTTCCAGAGGTCTATGGGACTAGACAGACTTGAGGCTAAGGGGCTGAATGGGAGACTCCCACATGCCAACATCTCCCCTCTTTTAATTTGTCTTTCCCAGATGCCTCACTTTGATCTTCTTTTTTAGCCATTCAGGGGAATCTGAAGAGAGGGGAAAAACAGCAAAGAAAAGAATGGAAGGAGAAGAGGGACATCCCAGTACATATTCACCCTGTTCCTTTAGTGGTAACAGATGAAGAGCATATAAGGAGGCTGAAATAATTTTATTTTTTAAAAGAATTTCCCTTTTTATTCTACTTTCTCCTTTTACTCCTCTTTCAAGTCTTTTTTAGTGGTCTATGCATTCATCCCATTTTGATTATAGCTTGTTTTCTGTTGCACAGTCTCCTCTTAATAGAAGAATTCCTTACTGCAGGGCATAGCAATGGCATTTGACGTTTTGGGAGTACTTATCACTCTTAGGTCCTGGTAGACATTTTTTATGAATTCTCTCTAAACTGCAGAAGCACCCTTCCTGCTCAGTAGATGGGAATTGCCCTCATTGTATAGAATTTCTGTGTGAAATCCAAGAGGCTTGTTTCCCAAGGTCACAGCTATTGATAGGAAGAGGATTTGAAACCCACGTCTGCCACATCCCAAAACTTTGGCTGCATCTACTATGCCAGGTAGCCTCTCAGGTCTCATGCTAGAGTATCAGAATCTCAGGAAATCGGGTTTTGTTGAGAAGTTGGTGATTGCAACATTTGTATTGTTTGCACATTCTGAGTGCAGCCCTTTTAATTTCCTGACTTCCTCTCATCACCTGTCTATTCTTCTCAGGTTCATAATAGTAAGAATCATCTCATGACTGGGATACCTGAGCCAGTAATTAGGTTGAGTGTATAGTTTATTGTCTAAACTGGGAGACTTGGGGAGTAAAGTACTGTTAATTAACTTAGTTGGAGTAACAGACATCACCCAGAATTTTCTAGGACGTGTAGTGACGCTACCTACAATGGATAAGAAAATCCAAACCCTGAAGCACCTCACTGGGGAGGAGTAGACCCTTTGTAATAGAAATATGTAATCACTAATGGGAAGAACATATACAACAATCTTAGGATTCTTTCAATTACAATACAGATTTGCCGATAACTTCTTGGGACTTTATGTATTGCAAAATAAGAAAAATCCTGCAAAATAAGCAGAATAGGAAAGAAATTATGGAGATATACATTGGTATTGGTTTCTTACATAATAAATGAATAAGTAAGTCTGCTGATGCCTTACAAGTGATATCTGAAGCCTGTGAATATCTGAATTCCATTTAGGCTTTAGATATCACTTGTAAGGCCTCAACAGACTTACAGTGCTTCTGATTTCCCTTTACATATCGAGGATGAGGATGTTAGTATTAGTAACTTGAAAATACGTGTACATTGAAACCGAGAAACTTAAAATATAAGAATTTAAACTACGTGTGTAACAAAACATTTCTTCCCTTACAGCTTATCATGGATACAACCAAATGATGGAATGCCTACCGGGTTATAAGCGGGTTAACAACACCTTTTGCCAAGGTAAGACTAATGAATTCATTGATGTGGACTCAATAATTGTTTTGGCTTTTTCGAAACTTGAGTTGTTTGCCACGACTTGCTCATTCGCCCAGCCTGTCCCGGTGAACCACTCATGTTCACTCCTTTTGGCTAAGGAAATATGAGGAAATAAGTTAAAGTATGGTTATTGAAATTGCTTTACTGCCACTGACTACTTTGTGTCAGTTTTAATAATCTGTATTATCTTAGAAAGTATCATTTTATCCAAAATTTCAAATTTATTAATATAAAGTGTTTTCCTAATATGCTCTTATTTTCTTTTTAATTTCTATAGCAACCCCTGTCCCTTTTAATTACATTGCTGTTTGTTTCATATTTGTTTTCCTTGGGTTAGGCTTGCCAGTAGTTTATCAGTGTTACAGTTTTTCCTCCAAAGAATCAGTTATTTGCTTTGTTGAAAACATTTGTCTATTTTACTAATTTTTGATCTTTGTTTTCTCTACCTTTTTGTTCAGTTGCTACTGATTTCTAATTTCTTTAGATGCATACATAGGTCGTTGATGTCAGCCTTTCTTCTTTTTCTGGAATATAAATAAAAGGCTGTAAATTTCTATCTGTCTAGATTTCTGAATTTAACATCCCTTAATTTTGTGTCATATTCTTATTATCTTTAAGTTGTAAAAGAATTATTTCCTTTTATTTTTTATCAGCATATAATAATTATACATATGTAGTGATGTTTTGATACATAAAATGTATGGTGATCAGATCAGGGTATTTAGCAAATCCATCATCTTGAACATTTATAATTGGAGCATTCCGTGTATCTTCCTTCTACCCATTTGAAACTAGGTAATATATTACTGGTAACTGTAGTCATCCTACAGTGCTATGGAACACTAGAATATATTACTGATAATTGTATAATATATTACTGCTAACTGTAGTCATCCTACAGTGCTATGGAACACTAGAACTTACTCCTCCTATTTAGCTGTTGTATTAGTTTGTTTTCACAATGCTGATACAGACATACCTGATACTGGGCATTTTACAAAAGAAAGAGGTTTAATTGGACTTACAGTTCCACATGGCTGGGGAAGTCTCACAATCATGGTGGAAGCCGAGGAGAAGCAAGTCACATCTTATATGGATGCCAGTGGGCAAAAAAAAGAGAACTTGTTCAGGGAAATGCCTTTATAAAACCATCAGATCGGCCAAGCGTGGTGGCTCACGCCTGTAATCCCAGCACTTTGGGAGGCCAAGGTGGGTGGATCATGAGGTCAAGAGATCGAGACCATCCTGGTCAACATGGTGAAACCCTGTCTCTACTAAAAATATGAAAAATTAGCTGGGCATGGTGGCGTGTACCTGTAATCCCAGCTACTCAGGAGGCTGAGGCAGGAGAATTGCCTGAACCCAGGAGGCGGAGGTTGCAGTGAGCTGAGATTGTGCCATTGTACTCCAGCCTGGGTAACAAGAGTGAAACCCCGTCTCAAAAAATAAAAAAACATCAAATCCTGTGAAACTTATTCACTATCACAAGAACAGCATGGGAAAGACTTGTCCCCATGATTCATTACCTCCCACTAGGTTCCTCCCACAATGCATGGAATTCAAGATGAGGTTTGGGTGGGGATACAGCCAAACTGTATCAGCTGTCATTTTGTATCTTTTAACAAATCTCTCTTTATCTCACCTTCCCTCTATCCTTCCCAGCCTCTAGTTATCTTCTGTTCTACTTTTTACTTCAATGAAATCAACTTTTTTTTAGCTTCCACATATGAGTGACAGTATGTGGTATTTAACTTTCTGTTCCTGACTTATTTCACTCAACATAATGTCTTCCAGTTCCATCCATGTCACATGAATGACAGGATTGCATTCTTTTTTATGACTGATCAGTATTCTGTTGTGTATATACACCACATTTTTAAAATCCATTCATCTATTGTTGGACACCTAGGTTGATTCTGTATCATGGCTATTGTGACTGGTGCTGCAGTAGTAAGTTCAATTTTTAAAAACTATTCTGATTTTATTATTGACCCATGGATTATTTAGAAATGTATTTGCTTAATATCCAAATACTTGTGAAATTTTTCTTGTTCTATCACTTTCTGAGAGAGGTGTTAAAATTGCCTACTATGATTATAGAACGGATTTTTTTCTTTCATGTCTGGCAAATCTCAGTCTGTATTCTTTTTTTTACCTTTACAATGGGTGTCTTATAGACAACATGTAGTTGAGTCTTGCTTCTTTTCTACTTTCTGATATTTCTGCCTCTTAATAGGGGTGTTTATTGCAGTATAATCTAAAGTTATTGATGCAGTCATACCTCAAAACTGGGACCCAGCCTGAGAGGGTTTTTGGCTTTGCTCAGGAAAGAATTCAAGGCTGAGCCAGCACTGAAAAAAACCAAGTTTATTAGAGTAGCAGGTACAGCAGAATGGCTGCTCCATAGACAGATCAGGGCTATCCCACAGGTGGGGTGGCCCAGTGTAGCAGCAGCAGCAGCAGCAGCATAGAGCAACAGTAGCCATCTGAAGCAGCAGTGCCTGTAAATTCCTGGTGAGCTATATTTAATACCAACTCTTAATAAATTAAATAAATTTACAGTCCCTGTAAATTGCTGGCTAGCTATATTTAATACCTACTCTTAACAAATTAAATAAATTCTAGAAAATAAATATGGGAGTTCCCAAAACCATGTAAGATAACTTCTGTGTCACTGTCATGGCATTTATAAACTGTCATAGTGCTGGTGGGAGTGTCTTTATGCTGATGAGCAGTGAGGGTGACTAGAGGTTGCCTTCATGGCCATCAGCTGGTTCTGGCCTTTTTTTTCCTGCTACATCCTGTTTCGATTAGCAGGGTCATGATTAGTGCTCAGAAAATAAGTCCTGCTGATCCCCTACCTTATAATTACTGATATGGTTAGATTTAGGTCTACCTAAACATCTTTGTCTGATCAGGAAACGTTTGTTCTTTTCTTTCCCTTTCCTTAGAATTCCGTTTTAATTTATCTGTTGACTTTTTACTAAAGCCTTTTTACCTTATTTTACCTTTTTTTTTTTTGAGACAGAGTCTTTTTTGTTGCCCAGGCTGGAGTGTAGTGGTATGATCTCAGCTCACTGCAACCTCTGCCTCCTGGGTTCAAGTGATTCTCCTGCCTCAGCCTCCTGAGAAGCTGGGATTGTTACAGGTGTGCACCGTTATACCCAACTAATTTTTGTATTTTTGGTAGAGATGGGGTTTCACCATGTTGGCCAGGCTGGTCTAGAATTCCTGGCATCAAGCAATCCACCAGTCTTGGCCTCCAAAAGTGCTGGGATCACAGGTATGAGCCACTGTACCTGGCCTTGTTGCATTATTTTAAACGGATTGCTCTAGGAATTATAATATATGTAGTTACTAATAGGCCATTTATATTATAATTCGTAGAGCAATCAGAAATCTAACAGTTTAACTTTTCATAGTCTATTTAAAAGTTAACATAGTACCTCTAAACAGAAAATATAGAAACCTCTTTTTGGCCTGAAGATCAGTCTCCTACTTAATGTTCCATGCCACAACCTAGTGAAAACCACTGTGAGAGTCTCCCAGACAGTGGTAGGATTTCCTCTTACTCTGTGTTGGAATTATTCACATAATATGTTGTTGTTAACCTTTCTCTTTTCCTGACACGCTATGATTTCTCAAAGACCAAGGACCCAGAGGCTCAATTTTTAAAAAATAGATTTGATGGGCCGGGCATGGTGGCTCACACCTGTAATCCCAGTATTTTGGGAGGCCAAGGTGGGTGGAACATGAGATCAGGACATTGAGACCATCCTGGCCATGGTGAAACCCATCTCTACTAAAATACAAAAAATTAGTCAGGCGTGGTGGCGCGTGCTGGTAGTTCCACCTACTCAGGAGGCTGAGACAGGGAAATCGCTTGAATCTGGGAGGCAGAGGTTGCAGTGAGCCGAGATAGTGCCACTGCACTCCAGCTTGGGGGAAGAGCAAGATTCCATCTCAAAAACAAAAAACAAAAAACCAGATTTGATATGGATGAAGAAAGAGTTCATTTGTTATTGATGAGATAGGAGGCTTATTATAGCTTTATTTTAGTTGGTTAGGTACCAATGACTTACAAATAAAACCAACATATTTTTAGTGATTTGTGATAAACTATGTTTGTAAGCCCAGTAGTTATCAACTTATAAAGAGGGAAATAGCTAAATAATTTAATGAATTAATTGATTTTCATAACTAAATTTACTGTGTGCCAGATGCTTTGTTTAATAAACACTTTATATCAATTATCTCCATTAGTCTTTAAAATTTCTTTTTAAAGTAGTTACTGTTATACCGCATTTTACAGAAGAAATTGAGACCTAGAGAGGTTAAGTCATTTGTGCAGCATGTTGCTAATCAGTGCTACATGTAGGAATGAAACCAAAGTAGACTCAGGCCAGAACTTATGCTGTCAACCATCATGTTCTATTTTAGAGAAAGGCAACTAACATTTATTGATCATTTACTATGGGTTAGTCCATATGCTATGTATTTGGTTTAATCTTCAAAACAATCCTATGAGATTTAGGCATTATTAGTCCCAAGTAGACACTGAGACACAGAGAAAGTAAATAACTTTCCCAAGGTTACACAGATAATTAATAAGCCCAAGCAGGGTTATACTCTCTTTACCAATGGCCACCTTTACCAATTATATGTATATACATATATTTTGTAAAGTATCACTAATTTAGATGCTAGCTAATTGGAATATATGCCACCTGTTGTGAGACTTAATAGAAGTCAAAGCAACTAATATTAATTTTGTTTTATTTAATTTAAAATGATGGTTATCAGCCAGGTGCAGTGGCTCATGCCAGTATTCCCTGCACTTTGGGAGGCTGAGGCAGAAGTACTGCTTGAGACCAGGAATGTAAGACCAGCCTGGGCAAGAAAGCAAGACCCTGTCTCTACAAAAAATAAAATAAAAATTTACTGGGGGTGGTGGTGCACGCCTGTAATCCCAGCTACTCGGGAAGCTGAGGCAGGAGGATTGCTTAAGTCCAGAAGTTCGTGGCTGCAGTGAGCTATGATCGTGCCACTGCTACTAAAGCCTGGGCAACAAAGTGAGACTCTGTCTCGAAAAAGAAGAAAAAGAAGAAAGGAAGGAGGGAGGGAGAGAAAGTTACACAATATATTTCTTCTACTGGCTGATTCAATGTTTTGAACAATTTAGATTCATAAAAATACCACTTTGGAAGTGGTAGAAGTGCAAATTTGCAACTAACCATGTGGTATCTATTTTGCAAATTAGAATGGAGAACTATTCAAGTAATTGCATGAGTTTTTTTGCATTTTCCTCTGTTGGTATGGCTGACTGACCCTTGGCAAACTTTGTTCATACTGAGCATATTAGATGGTTCTGCCTTAGTCAATTCACTGTCTGTCATTCAATTCTGTCTATCAGTAACAGCAAATCCTGGCTTAGGTCTCAGGAGGATATTTGTAAACCAGTGTTATACTTTTTGGCAACAATTCTAGAGTGAAGTAACACACAGAATTCTGTTTCATGGGGCCTCAAGGAGGCACTGCTAAATTACACTATAAAGGCGTTTGACTCATAACATGATTTCATTCGGTATAATCTATTAAAATTGCTATTGAGAGAAGGGCTTAAATCACTCCCTTTGTGATATTGATGGTCAGTAAAATGAAATCAAACTTGCTCACATTACATAGGTACATTCAGTTTTCCTAGAGCCTTGAAGCTTTTTGATTTTGTTTTCCTAAAGTTTTTCAAAAGGAGCCCATTTAACATCTAATTGCTTGTGACTTCTACATTGTTCTTACAGTCTAATGTCTTCTCAGTTTACAAAGCACTTTTAAAATTAAAGTGGTTAATAACTAGAATTACATTATTTACTTCAACTAAGTGAACTAATGTCCTGAAACAACTTTTACTAATGTGCGCTCAGTAACAAAGAACCAACTGTGTACACGTTAATTTGCGGAGCTTTCAGATAATTGCCTTCATAGTTGGTTTTTTTCCTCCTCTCTACTGATACTGCAATGATCTTTTCAAAGGAATGATTTATTACGTTTTACACACATGGATCTCCAAACCTGCCTTGCTACCCTCAGCATTATGGAATTGTTATAATTTGCTTCATTTATCATAACAAACAATACAGTTATATGCTCTGATGGATCTAGAGCGGCATTTGTCGTTTGATTATTATGCTATAAAGGTTTGATGTAGAACTAGAATTAAATGAAATAATGCCTTGTGGAAATGATACTAAGAGCTCCTCCTTCTGTGCTGCTTTTCTTTAATACTCAGTCCTTCCCTGAGTAGAAGTACTGAGTACTCTCCCTTCTTCATATTTTGCTAGAAGTGCTAATTTGAAAAGTTAGATATAAATCTAACTTTCAGAAATAGAATTTGGTTCTGAAAGTCCTTAGGAATCAGCCTATTGAGTGAAACCTTTTATTAAAAGTAAATATCTTTTTTGCCATACTAAAATCTTACCAGTTTCAGTTTACAAGGATAAAATCAGTATTATTTTCCACATTTTTTAGCACATATTGTGGGCAATACCACAGTACCTCAGCACATGCTAAAATGTAATTAAAGGACATCTACGCTTTTATAGTTCGGTATATGCATAATCCTTCTTCATAGATCATCTTGAAGACTTTTTAATGACTCAGTATTCCACACATATTAATTGTTGGGGCACTCCTAGCTATAGAAGGTATGTGATGAATGATGGGTAAAATGTTGCTCCTGCCCTTAGAATTTAGTGTAATGAAATCAGGTTGAATCAGCAGGATGCAATTGCTTTATGCACTCTTCCAACCAGCTGAATTTTAGCTGACTCCATATGAACCCATTAAAGGAAATAGGAAAGAGCTGGCCACATAACTTTCTTTCAGTACCATTTTATTATACTCATTGTTCTGCTTTAATGAAATAAATTTATAAAACCAATACATTGAAGCACAAGAATACTCATTACCAAAAAGTTTCACTGTAGGCTACTTTTAGATAAAAAGTTCCTCAGAGTGCATCTGAAATCACATTTTATTTAGACAAAATAAAAGATACTGTACCTATTTTCAGGGGGCATATCTGTTACTAAATGAAACTCAATAGTCTTGATCAATATTCTGCATAAGAACTTTTTGGTTGCAAAGCAGTTGTCTGGACTGTAGCTTGAGTTTCAGACCTCTTAATGATTACCAAGAAAATATTGAGTGTGAACTGCAGTACTGTGAACAGGTAAAGGAAGATTGGTCTTTGAATGCTTTGAGAACATAAGATAAATGAGGACTGGGAAGTGCAGGTGAGACCCCCCCAAGAGAGCCTGCCTGGCTGGAGAAAAGACTGTGTCCTGTAGCCTAGTGCCACATTAAAACAGACATGTAGGATGAGATGAAATGATGGAGAATTTTCAGGCAAAGCTCTTATAATTAATCGCATGCACCATTTGCATGCGATTAATTATGGGCTTTGTGATGCCTGCTGGGAAAACAATTACTGGATTTGTTCTGCTTTTAACATGATGTTAAAGAAAAGATATTATTCATAACATTTGTTAAAGAACAGTAAGGCAGACTTTATTCAGGTAACTATTGCAAGAGGTATAAGGACTACCACAGTGGAATTTTGGGGTAGGGGAGAGAGATTGGGCTCAACTCTGAAAATAAGGAAAAGTAAAAATGTATCACCAAGGAGTGGAGGTGAAGGTGTGGTATCAGTGGATGAAAAATTACTAAGAGGACACATCAGGAGTAAGGGGGGATTCTGGCTAAACCAGCCCAGGAGGGTATTCTTGCTGAAGGCAGATCAGGGTGACCTGAGTAGATATTACCTAGGGCTTAGTGGAAGATGGGGAACCCAATAAGATATCCAGCATGGGGGATTCGAGCTAAATTAACTTAACAGGATTCTAGCTAAAACTGGACAATGAAGAGACAAATACAGAAGCATGCATGAAGTCAGACCCTAGTTGAGAAGAGGGTTCAGAGGAGCCTGCCTAGAGTTTGATCAAGGGAGAACATCTTTGTCAGTGATACAATGAAAGGTCATTAGGACAACCTCTTGGATACTTTAAAGAAAATTGATTTGTGGCTTAGACCAGAGTCATTATTTTACAGGTATTGTCAAAGGTGTACTTAATGGACATACAACTTTTCCCCCCCAGCTAATAATTAAATGAATTTACTATCATTTTACTGATATTAGTATTTCTTGTATCCTGTGCTCGTTTTCTGCATTTGTTTCTTCTTTTGGGGGGTTTTGCCAAATAAAATCTAGTTGAATATGAATTTCAGATAAACAACAAATACTTTTTTTTTTTTTTGAGACGGAGTCTTGTCTGTCGCCAGGCCGGAGTGCAGTGGTGCAATCTTGGCTCACTGCAACCTCAGCCACTCGGGTTCAAGTGATCCTTCCGCATCAGTCTCCCGAGTAGCTGGGACTACAGGCACATGCCACCATGCCCGACTAATTTTTGTATTTTTAGTAGAGATGGGGTTTCACCATGTTGGCCAGGATGATCTCGATCTCTTGACCTCATGATCCGCCCGCCTTGGCTTCCCAAAGTGCTGGGATTATAGGCATGAGCCCCCGCGCCCAGCCAACAAATACTTTTTAAAGTAAGTACATCCCAAATTATTTATTTGAAATTCAAATTTGACTGATACCTTGTATTTTTATCTGGTTAACCTGTATTTTGAGGTTATATTCTAACAGATCCTTTAGCGAGGGTCACTAAAGTGTATGCTTTATGTGTCTCAAAATATCTTTATTTTGCACTCATTTTATAATGAGACTACTAGTGTGTACAATTCCAGGTTGACAGTTGTTTTCTAACAGTGCTTGACTACATTATTCCAATGTCTTCTGACTTCTGTGTTTTGATGCCTCTTCCTTTGTAGATATCTTTCTCTCCTTTGAGACAATCTCCTAATTCCTTATCTTCTGTAGTATTATCATGATGTGTCTATATTTAGATTTATCTTTATTTTACTCAGTGTGTAATGTCAATCTGAAAACTCAGGTCTTTCCTCAAATTTGAAAAGCGTTCCCCTATTATGCCTTCAAATATCACTTTCTACCATGCTTTTCTGCTCAAACTCTCATTAAATAAAAGTTGGAGTCTGTTTTTCATGGCTTTTAACTTTTTTTGTCCTTTTATTCTCCTTTTTGCTGCATTTTGAATGGTTATCTCAATTCTATTTTCCAGTTTTCCAGTTTCCGCTTTACTATGTCATCTAGGTAGACTTCATCCCATTTGTTACATTTTTAATTTTAAGATATGTTTTTCATTTCCAAGGTTTCTAATAAATTATTGTTATAGCTACCTGTTCTTGTTTCATATTCTTTAAGTATTCATTTAACTTTTAAGGCATGGTAAACATCTTTAAAGAATCTTTATGAGACCATTTCATTAAATATTCTTATCTAGACAATATTTATATTCAAATCATTGGTGTCAGTTTCTTAGCAAACAAGCATTAAAATTTTTAACTGGGTTTATAAGCTCACTTTGAATCAGAAGTTTATTTTCATCCTCCCCACCCTTTTCCTTTTTTTGTCTATCAATTTTCTGGAAATTTCCACTTGGATTCTGAGACCTGTTGGTCTAGAGCTCGATTTTAATAGTAGCTTCTGACCCATGGAACATTTCTTACGATATTGTTTGTAAAAGAATGTGATAATTTTCCCTTTTCTAATATTAGTAAATTTACTTTTTGTTCATGATTGCCTTACACAACTTTTTAATCTACTTATTTATATATTTTGCTAACTTTTATTGAATAGCTATTTAGTGGAGCCATCACGTTAAGTGCATTGGATACAGCCTTGTGAGATAACTAGTGATGGATGTGTGTGTAGGCCTCTCTTTTCCAGAGGTAATCACTACCCTTTTAACTTCAGATCAATTTTATCTTATGAACTTGCAAATCATCCAGTACATGTTTTCTTTAGTGTCTGGCTTCCTTCATGCAATGGTATATGGCCAGTACAATTTTAATATTCAGAGTTCTGGTTCATTAAAGTAAAACTATCCACTGACGTTTTTATTTAAATACTTTTTCCCCTCTTCCATCCTGTTCTTCTCTGACTTCTTTGCTTAGGCACCATTGCCCCAAAATTATAGCTTTGCCTCTAAAGTTCCCTTCAGTTGCATTATCATGAGTGAGTTGCTATGTTTATTTATTTCTAGTAGGTTTTTGGGAATAAACTAGAGGGTGATGTGAGCATAAAGATGAAACTTAGACGAGATTGGCCACGTTCAGGGTGGTATGGCCGTAGACACAGACATTTCTATACACTAGTAATAGACAGAGAGGCAAATCATGAGTGAACTCCCATTCTCAATTGCTACAAAGAGAATGAAATACCTAGGAGTACAACTTACAAGGGATGTGAAGGACCTCTTTAAGGAGAACTATAAACCACTGCTGAGGGAATTAAGAGAGGACACAAACAAATGGAAAAACATTCCACACTCATGGATAGGAATTATCAATATCGTGAAAATGGCCATACTGCCCTATCTATAAAAGTAATTTATAGATTCAATACTATCCCTATCAAGCTACCATTAGCTTTCTTCACAGAGTTTGAAAAAACTACTTTAAATTTCATATGGAACCAAAAACAAGCCTGTATAGCCAAGACAATTCTAAGCAAAAAAGAACAAAGCTGGAGGCATCACAGTACCTGACTTCAAACTACACTACAAGGCTATAGTAACCAAAACAGCATGGTACTGGTACCAAAACAACATATAGATCAATGGACAGAATAGAGGCCTCAGAAAGTACACCACACATCTACAACCAACTGATCTTTGACAAACCTGATAAAAACAAGCAATGGGGAAAGGATTCCCTATTTAATAAATGCTGCTGAGAAAACTGGTAAGTCATATTCAGGAAACTGAAACTGGACCCCTTCCTTATACCTTATACAAAAATTAACTCAAGATCGATTAAAGACTTAAATCAAGACCTAAAACTATAACCCTAGAAGAAAACCTAGGCAATACCATTCAGGACATACACATGGGCAAAGACTTCATGACTAAAACACCGAAAGCAATGGCAACAAAAGCCAAAATTCACAAATGGGATCTAATTAAACTCAAGAGCTTCTGCACAGCAAAAGAAGCTTTCATCACCATGGAAAGGCAGCCTACAGAATGGAAGAGAAGTTTTGCAATCTATCCATCTGACAAAGGGCTAATATCCAGAATCTACAAAGAACTTAAACAAATTTACAAGAAAAAAACAACCCCATCAAAAAGTGGGCAAATGATATGAACAGACACTTCTCAAAAGAGAACATTCATGTGGCCAACAAACATGAAAAAAAGCTTATCATCACTGGTTATTAGAGAAAGGTAAATAAAAACCACAGTGAGATACTATCTCATGCCAGTTAGAATGGCAATCATTAAAAAGCCAGGAAACAACAGATGCAGGAGAGGATGTGGGGAAATAGGAATGTTTTAACACTGTTGGTGGGAGTGTAAATTATTTTAACCATTGTGAAAGACAGTGTGGTGATTCCTCAAGGATCTAGAACCAGAAATTCCATTTGACCCTGCAATTCCATTACTGGGTATATACCCAAAGGATTATGAATTGTTCTACTATAATGACACATGCACATGTATGTTTGCTGTGGCACTGTTCCCAGTAGCAAAGACTTGGAACCAATCCAAATGCTCATCAATGATAGACTGGATAAAAGAAACATTGCACATATATAGCATGAAATACTATGCAGCCATAAAAAAGGATGAGTTTATGTCCTTTGCAGGGACCTGGATGAAGCTGGAAACCATCATTCTCAGCAAACTAACAACAGGGACAGAAAACCAAACACTGTATGTTCTCACTTTTAAGTGGGAGTTGAACAATGAGATCATATGGACATAGGGAGGGGAGCATCACTTACCAGGGCCTGTCAGGGGTGGGTGACTTGAGGAAGGATAACATTTGGAAAAATACCTAATGGACATGATGGGTTGATGGATGCAGCAAACTACCATGGCATGTGTATACCTATGTAATAAACCTACACATTCTGTACATGTATTTCAGAACTTAAAAGTATAATAATATGATAAAAGATGAAACGTAGAATCCATCGTTCTTAGTATATGGTTTGAAAATAATAGTAGAAAACCAACAGTTAAGAACTAAGACTGTGGTCCACCAGACTTGACAATTCAGTTCTTCAAAACACTTAGAAATGTTTAATGTTCATTTTGTTTAGCCTACCAGAGGTTAATTATAATTTCTATTGTATTTTCATTTAATCTCAGAAACTGTCATGTACTTAGTATGATACCAAATCATGTTTTGCAGTAGTCAATGGCTCAGAGGCAGCTGATAGATAATTGACTGTTTTGAAAGTGTTAACTGTCCTGGACATCCTCTTAGAACTACTGCTGCACTTTCTAGTTGAAATATGCACAGTATTTTCAGTAAGAATTTCAACAGTTTTTGATCTGGACCTGAGCATCCTATTTTGGCATTTGCAAATCAAATTGGGACCCATTCCTGTGCATTTTAGAATTATATTTCTGGTGTGTCCTCTTACTATGCTGGGATAGGATTCAAAAAGGAAATGTCTGTTTATTTTATTCCCTCTTCCTCTGGAAAGACAGTGGAAAGACAGTGGTGAAGTGAGTCATTAGCACATTGTATTTTTCAATAGCTTTTTGACCTTAATCGCTGTGGCTATAAAATGAATGGGAAGATGCCTACAGTATTATGAGTGATGAAGAAAGCCCATGATGGATTCATGTTACTGTGAATATTTCAAGGAGAAGTTAATGTAGTGTCTGTAGACTACAGTCATGAGTCCAAGACCAACAGAGTGTGTGTTACTAGCAGCATCTTCCATGTGTAGCACGCATGTATCAAGAAATAAATACAAGCTGTTCTCTGGGCTCTTATAATTCCTTTATCATGTTACCCCGAAGACAGAAGAATTGGAAGGAAAGGAGTTGTTCCCATAGTGGTTTGACTTTTGTCAGTGAGTTCAGTGATTGAATCCATCCTATTGTGGATGATCATTTTAAAATCATGGGACTGTGTCAGGGACGTGGGTAGTCTTTAGCAGCAGTGGGGCCTAGATAGAAGCAAATATAATCATGAAGAGACTTGTACAATAATTTTTGAAGCTGGCCCCAGAGAGCAACATTTTACAAACTGTTTCCAGAGACCACCAGTTCAGAGGATGTTAATAGACTGTGTGTTAAAAAGGGTCCCACAGCCAAATGTGCAGAAAAACAAGTTAAACACAGAAAAACGAGGTTTTGCCAAAGGACTCCTCGGGTTTTAAATACACTTGTGTGTAGAATAGGCAGTATTTCTCAAACATATTTGGCTGCAGAACCCCTCTTTTAGCAAAAGTCTTACATAGTCTGTGTTTTGTATAAAATACCTTGGGTAAAATTGCTCTAGAACATTGGTTTTCAAATATTTTTTTGTTCACTTATCTCCTAGAATAATTTTGAAAAAGTTATGTGTTCACATATCTTTAAGCTGACATCTACATTTTAATTAAAAAGTCAAGTGGATACAATGGGTTAATTTCTGGCACATTTATATTGTATGTGTGCATTAAATATTTTCATCAAAACTTTGGATCTGCAGAGTGGGTACATGCTATTGATAAAGTCTCTGACATTTAACCTACTTGGTAAAGCTGGACCTCCTTATGAAACAAATCAGACTCATTACTTTTCCTGTGACTCTATCCTGGGGTTGATATATTTGTAAATTGGTCATTTATTCTGTGCCTGTGAGAATTTTACCTTTCAAGACATTATCCTTAGAAAGCCTAGAAAGATTCTGGCTGGGCAAGAGGTATGCCTTGACTTGGTCCCCTGAGGAAAGGGGAAGACAGGAAAGGAAGACTGGCAGATACATTCTTAGGCAGATCACTTCAAAAAGAAACATCTGTGGGGAGGACTCAAGATGGCGCTGTGAGAACAATCCAGGATTGAAGCTCGTGGTCAATGCGTGGAAGGGGTGAGTCAGGGCTGCATTTCCAGACGGATCTTTGTTGCCCACAGAACGGGGAAATTCCTAGGTTTAGAGGAGACGCGGGACGCCAGGCAGAGGTTTTGGCTGGCGCAGCTGGAGGCCGGTGCGGCGACGGCCCGCGCTGTGGGGGCGCTACACAGCAGTCAGCACAAAGTGCGCTCGTCCGGGTGCCCTCTTGGGCCAGTAACCTGAGACTTGGGAGGGCTGAACTTGAGACTGAACGGGACTTGGACAGTGAGCCAGCCCAGGAGATTTTAGGGTGACAGTGTTTGGGGTAGCGCAGTGGGACAAACAAAACGGCGATTCCAAACGCTCCCTGTGGAGGGGTTCCCTGAGGCCGCAACTCCGTGGGGGAGGGGGGCCCGCCATTACCGAGGCGAACCGCCCCTACTGAGGTACACGCTCATTGCTGATGCAGCCTGCCGTTGCCAAGGCAACCCCTACAACAGAGAGACTCCACCGCAGGGCGTAGCCTGTGGCAGCAGGGCGGAGACCGCAGCAGAAGGGCAGAGCCTGCAGCAACAGGGCGAACCTCACACCAGCAGGACGGAGCCTCAGCAGGCAAATAGTGACTAGACTGCCACCTAGCTGGGCAGGACAGCACAGCAGACACTCACAAGGAAAACCCCAACACCCCCCAGACAGAGCATCTGAGAAAAAAAGGGATTTTTTATGAGTTATGTTGCAGCAGAATTAAACATAGCAGCCTAACAGCCCTGAATGAATAACAGAGCTCACAGCTCAGCACTTGAGCTCCTACAAAGTACATACTGTCTCCACAAGCAGCTCCCTGACCCCTCTATATCCAAAAGACTGACATTTGGCAGGCATCATTCTGGGACAAAGAAAGCAGAAAAAGAAACTGGTAGCATCCCTCACTGTTCCACAGCTGCTATAGGTGCACCCCAGAGAAGCAGGGCCTGGAGTGGACCTCAGCAGTTGTATAGCGAAGGGGCTAGACTGGTAGAAGGAAAACCAAGTAACAGAAATACTTCACATTTAAAGCAGTCTCTAGAGGAAAGCATATAGCAATAAGTGCCCATATGAGAAGAATGGAGAGATTCAAAATTGACACCCTATCGTCAAAATTGAAAGAGCTAGAGGAGCAAGATCAAAAAAACTCAAAACCCAGCAGAAGACAAGAAATAACTAAGATCAGAGCTGAACTGAAGGAGATTGAGACATGAAAAACCCTCCAAAAAATCAATAAAGCCAAGAGCTGGTTTTTTGAAATGATCAACAAAATAGACCACTAGCCAGATTGATTAAAAAGAAAAGAGAGAACAACCAAATAGATGCAATAAAAAATGATAAAGGGGAAATCACCACAGATTCCACAGAAATTCAAACCAACATCAGAGAATATTACAAACAACTCTATGCACATAAACTAGTAAACCTGGAAGAAATGGATAAATTCCTGGACTCCTGTGTCCTCCCAAGCCTAAACCAGGAGGAAGCTGAAACTATGAATAGACCAATAACAAGGGCAGAAGTCGAGGCAGCAGTTAAGAGCCTACCACAAAAAAAAAAAAAAAAAAAGCCCAGGTCCAGATGGGTTCACAGCCAAATTCTACCAGACACACAAAAAGGAGCTAATACCATTTCTTCTGAAACTATTCCAAATAATCCAAAAAGAAGGAATTTTTCCCAAATCATTTTATGAGACCAATATCATCCTGATACCAAAACCCGGCAGAGACCCAACAAGAAAAGAAAACTTCAGGCCAATATCCATGATGAACATAGATGCAAAAATATTCAATAAAATATTGGCAAGCCGATTGCAACAGCAAATCAAAAAACTTATCCATCATGATCAAGTAGGATTCATCCCGGGGATGCAAGGCTGGTTCAACATACACAAGTCTATAAACATAATTCACCACATAAACAGAACCAAAAACAAAAACCACATGATTATCTCAATTGACGCAGAGAAGGCATTTGACAAAATTCAACAGCCCTTTATGCTAAAAACCCTCAATAAACTCAGTATCGATGGAACGTATCTTAAAGTAATAAAAGCTATTTATGACAAACCAACAGCCAATATCATACTGAATGGGCAAAAACTGGAAGCATTCCCTTTGAAATCCGGCGCTAGACAAGGATGCCCTCTTTCACCACTCCTATTCAATATAGTACTGGAAGTTCTAGCCACAGCAATCAGGCAAGAAAAAGAAATAAAGGGTATTCAAATAGGAAAGGTGGAAGCCAAATTGTCTCTATTTGCAGACGACATGATAGTATACCTACAAGACCCCATCGCCTCAGCCCAAAAACTCCTGAAACTGATAAGCCACTTCAGCAAAGTCTCAGGATATAAAATCAATGTGCAAAAATCACAAGCCTTCCTCTACACCAATGACAGACTTAAAGAAAGCCAAATCAAGAACGAACTGCCATTCACAATTGCTACAAAAAAATAAAATACCTTGGAATACAACTCACAAGGAACATAAGCGACCTCTTCAAGGAAAACTACAAACCACTGCTCAACGAAATCAGAGAGGACACAAACAGATGGAGAAACATTCCATGTTCATGGTTAGGAAGAATTAATATCGTAAAAATGGCTATACTGCCCAAAGTAATTTACAGAGTCAATGCTATACCCATCAAGCTACCATTGACTTTCTTCACAGAACTGGAAAAAACCACCATGAACTTCATATGGAACCAAAAGAGAGCCCACATAGCCAAGTCAATTCTAAGCAAAAAGAACACAGTGGGGGGCATCACACTACCGGATTTCAAACTATACTACAAGGCTACAGTAATCAAAACAGTATGGTACTGGTACCAAATCAGAGATATAGACCAATGGAACAAAACAGAGGCATCAGAGGCAACACAACATATCTACAACCATACAATCTTTGATAAACCCGACAAAAACAAGCAACGGGGAAAGGATTCCCTGTTCAACAAATGGTGTTGGGAAAACTGGCTAGCCATGTGCAGAAAGCAGAAACTGGACCCTTTCCTGACACCTTAAACCAAAATTAACTCCAGATGGATTAAAGACTTAAACATAAGACCTGGCACCATAAAAACCCTAGAGGAAAATCTAGGCAAAACTATCCAGGACATAGGAGTAGGCAAGGACTTCATGAACAAAACACCAAAAGCATTGGCAACAAAGGCCAAAATAGACAAATGGGACCTAATCAAACTCCACAGCTTCTGCACGGCAAAAGAAACAGTCACTAGAGTGAATCAGCAACCAACAGAATGGGAAAAAATTTTTGCAGTTTACCCATCTGAGAAAGGGCTGATATCCAGAATTTACAAAGAACTCAAACAGATTTACAGGAAAAAAACAAACAAGCCCATTCAAAATTGGGCAAAGGATATGAACAGACACTTTACAAAAGAAGACATATATGAGGCCAACAAACATATGAAAAAATGCTCATCGTCACTGGTCATCAGAGAGATGCAAATCAAAACCACGTTGAGATACCATCTCACGCCAGTTAGAATGGCGATCATTAAAAAATCTGGAGACAACAGATGCTGGAGAGGATGTGGAGAAAAAGGAACACTTTTACACTGTTGGTGGGAGTGTAAATTAGTTCAACCATTGTGGAAGACAGTGTGGCGATTCCTCAAGGCCTTAGAAATAGAAATTCCATTTGACCCAGCAATACCATTACTGGGTATATATCCAAAGGACTATAAATCATTCTACTATAAGGACACATGCACACGAATGTTCATTGCAGCACTGTTTACAATAGCAAAGACCTGGAATCAACCCAAATGCCCATCGATGATAGACTGGATTGGGAAAATGTGGCACATATACACCATGGAATATTATGCAGCAATCAGAAATGATGAGTTTGTGTCGTTTGTAGGGACATGGATGAATCTGGAGAACATCATTCTCAGCAAACTGACACAAGAACAGAAAATGAAATACCGCATATTCTCACTCATAGGCGGGTGATGAAAAATGAGAACACATGGACACAGGGAGGGGAGTATTAAACACTGGGGTCTATTTGGGGGGGGAAAAGGGGAGGGCCAGTGGGAGGGGGAGGTGGGGAGGGATAGCCTGGGGAGAAATGCCAAATGTGGGTGAAGGGGAGAAAGGAAGCAAAACACACTGCCATGTAGTGTACCTATGTAACTGTCTTGCATGTTCTACACATATACCCCCAAACATAAAATGCAATAAAAAAATTAAAAAAAAAAAGAAACATCTGAAGGCTGAAGATCTGTATATTAGTTCCCTTAAAAGTATCCCAGCCTGTATGTACCCTATAGAATACCCTCATACTCCTTCATGGGTAGTGTACCCAGTGCAAGTTGTTCTTTGGAAGTTTAAGAAATAGATATATGTTGTCTTAAAGAGTGAACTCTTCTTCCTAAAGTAAGTGATCCTAATTAAATAATTTAATTGTCTGTCTGGGATGAGTATTTGTGTCAAGAGGTATTTTTCTGCTTTCAAGTGGAAGTCATACTGCTAATGGAATTCTATCATGGAATTTCTATTCAGTAGCAAAAGCTGAACTCATGCAGATGAATCTCCAGAAAGCTTCATATTTTTACGTGGTATAAAGATCCTCATGTCCTATTCTTACCTTGTCCTGACTCCTGTTGGACATGTCTCATTTCCTGTATAAACTTGTGTCACTAAAAAGACAGTAAATTCTTACTCACTTTGTTAAACATACATACTTTCCTGTAGGAGAATAGATGTATAAAAATATATTTGTTTCCCATAAGGGCGCTTGTGCTATTCATAATCTATTATGCACCAAATGTCATATTTATTTATTCCCTGGCATTTTCAGCCCTGGAAACTGGCAGATTGTTTTGAAGTTGGAGAATATTTAAACTACAAGTCACCTGAGGGATTATATTGTTCAGCCCGTCTGTGTTACAGGAGAGGACGCTGAGATCAAGAGAAACTGAGACTTGCCCTAGGTAACATAACATAAACCCTAGTTGGACCAAAAGCTAGGTCTTAGTGGAATATTCCTCCTATTACTTTCCCCAGTCCTCTTCATCCTTTTTAGGAATATGGCCTTGGACAAAATTATCTCTATAAAATGGAATAATTATTCCTGTACTGCTCACCATCCAGAATTGTTGTGAAGTTTCAATGAGTTACAGTATGCTATACAAATATAAAGGATCACGATGAGGAAGAAGAAAGATGAAGGCCCTCACTTCATTGTCAGTTTATTGCATCCTTCCTCTGTACTGAATACTTAGGCTGTTTTATATTGGCTTGCTCATAGGGAGTCTCTTGTTATGTATATATGCCTGATTACTCTGTATTTTTCTATACCTGGTTAATAGATGCCCAGGCTTCTTATTTCTGTTGTATTAGGTTGAACCATAGGACATTGCCAATATTTGACCATTTTAGAAGAAGAGCAGTTTTACAAGAAAAGCAGTTTTGTATTCTTGAACTTCATCTGTGGCCTGAAGTACGTGGTAGGCTATACAGGCAGAGACACCTGTAAAGGTTTTAAGTAAGTGGAAAAGTATGTAAAGCTTCTTCGTGTTAGCTGTAGCTTCACGGATTTTGCCTACTCTAGAGGAGCACCTGGGTCTGTATGAACTTCTTTCCTTGTTGCTGTTTCTAGAAACTTCTAGACTGCCTGCCTGAACACAAAAACTCAGATGGGGATAGGGAACGGGTGACTGGCTGTTTGTGGGTGCCAAGCCCCTTCAGCCATTTATTTTGGCCTTCATTCTTCAACTCAGTTAGCTGTGCTATGTGCAGTAGTTGTTTATACCACTTCTTCAAAGGCAGACTTCCACAGTCTTCCAGAGAAATTTGGTGACCTGTAGAGGGAGGACAAGGAATAAATTCATGTGTTTTTCAAACTAAATAATTAAAATACTTTTGATTTAGTCATAATCCATTAAGGAAGGTTTGTTGGCCCTTTAAAATATGAGACTCAGCCAGACACAGTGGCTCACACACTTTGGGAGGCCAAGTACTTTGGGAGGCCAAGATGGGAAGATCACTTGAGGTCAGGAGTTCAAGACCAGCCTGACCAACATGGTGAAACCCCTCTCTACTAAAAAATAAAATAGCCGAGAATGCTGGCATGTGCCAGTAATCCCAGCTACTCGGGAGGCTGAGGCAGGAGAATCACTTGAACCCAGGAGGTGGAGGTTGAAATGACCTGAGATCATGCCACTGCACTCCATCCTGCACAAAAGAGTAAGACTCCATCCCAAATAAATTAATTATAATAAAATATAAGACTCCTGAAATGCTATATTATTTAAAAATAAGTTATTTATAAAATGACATATTATAATCAAGTTTTATTCTACTAAAATAAAGAAGAAGATAGCTTTAGGCAATGAAGTCTAAATAGAATTGGCTTACCGTTCACCCCCCATGTTTTATACAGTTGTTAAGTCTAAGTAGAATTATGGTTCACCATTCACCCATCACATGCCACACAGTTGTTAAGCTTTGGCCTGATAATGTCTTCACTTGGAATGTTCTTCTCTCATCCAGATACAGTGCGTTGAGTTCAACCAATGCTATGTTCTTAACGTGTTTGCAAGTCTCCGTTATCTTTTGCTTTTATTTAGAAAGCTTGTGACTACCTGTCTAAAAGAGTCACTTAGACAGTTGTTCCTGTTTCTTATTAGAAAGATATTAATTTATTAATTTGTGAAGTTCTATGTTAAAATTATGGGGGATAAGTTTTTGTTGGCTGAGAAGGGGCACAAAGAACCTTCTGAGGTGATGGAAACGTTCTTAATCACGATCTGAGTGGTGGTTATACCACATGTGGATGTGCAAAACTTCACCTAGTTGTATAGTTAAGATTGATGTACTCTGTTGTATATAAATTAAATCTAATCTCTAATTTGTAGTTCAGGAAATATTAAAAGAAAAAACAGATAAACCAAGGTAGTTGAAGGAAACAGTTTTTCTGGAAGCTGTGAGAATGTGTCACAAAGGAAGGCCCATGTTTCCTGGGTTCCTCGGGCCAAAATTAGGGGAAGTGGTGGTCCCAGTGCTGGTGGCACGAGCTGATTAAAACAGTTGTAACAGGAAGAGTCTTACATGAATCCTCTTCTTTGTGGATTTTTCTGTTTCTTCCTGTCTATACCAAGTAGGTTTGCTGGGTCTTTTTTTTTTTAAGTCTGAATTCCTGGCCTCCATTCCCATGGCATCCTGGTCAAAGCAGTGAGCGAGCAGTATGGAGAGTCAAAGGGGCATTGGAAGAGGGTATTAGGCATTGGTTGTAAATTAGGTATTTATGAGTCTGGGGAGAATCCTCTACCTTAGCCTGGCAGCCAGCCACAAGGCTGGGATGATGCTGTTATAGGGAGAATTACCAAGGGAAAATTCTGGGTCCTCAATCTTATCACGGAATGTGTAGTAGTGCGGCCAGTGAATAGGAGTGCAGGCCATGCAGGGGAAGAGGAACACTAATAATCATACCCTAGTGAGGATGTGCGGGGAAACAGAAGAGTGGAAATTTTGTCCAGCCTTCTTGACCACAACTGGCTGGTTACCCAAACTTGAGGTTTTACTTGGGACATATAATAGGGCTTCACTTGTACCATGTAAGCTCCAACTGGACTTGGCACTCTTCCTGGTCCTTCATGGTGGTTTTCTTAAAAAGAATGAGTTATGGGGGAATATTTTCAATGACATGCTGTACATAAATGTGCATTACAGATCAACATACAAGTCAATAAAGAATGAGATGGTCAGGTGCTATACTGTGTGCCATGCCAGATGTCATCTAGTGTACCAGCTGTGTACAAGTTGGAACACCATAGAATTTATATAACAAATATACATTAACTTATCATTTGAATGTCGTGGAAGGTATCATATTTCGTCACTGAAATTAAACATTGCCTATTCTGAGTAAAATATGTACATATGGATCATGATGCCTACTTAGAATGTGAAATATTCATGTTCAAATAATGTTAGTATTTGCTTAAATAATGATTGAGAGCTATATTTTCTTTTTATGTGATGATCCTGATAATAATGTTTTGCTACCATTGTATCCAACTTCAATTTAGAAAGTTAACATTTTGGGACCCTCAATAAAAATTTGTAGAAGAATTAATGATTCTACAAATATTATTTGAAATGGAAGTGCTAATAGTTTGTTAACTATTAAGCTTCACAGGCTACACTGAATAAAATACAAGTGACTGCCAATTTTTCATGTTTAACTTATCACATTCTTTTTTGATTTTCAATTAATTACCTTTCCAAGTGAGTGTATAATCTCTCTTTGTAAAATACCTCATTTTTATCCCTCCTGTTTCAAATCACTTTGATTTTCGCCTGGATCTCCATATGCAGAGTATCTTAAGCATCTCTTTCTAGCAATGCTTTCCTCTTTCACTCTATTTCTGAATCTTCTACTGCTGCTGGGTATTTCTACTTGGGTATCCCAATGTGACCTTGAACTGTAAAACTGAACTCTTCGTTCACCTGCCCTCCTTCTTCCTTAGAACTCCTTCCACAAAAGCAGCAGTGATTTTTTTCCTCTTTTTTCTCGGATTAGAAGCCTCCCAGACATCCTTGACTCCCTTCTCTTACTTTCTCACGATGTGTAGTCCAATCAAGTGCCATGTATTGTCAATTAAAAAGAAAAAAGCAGTTGGAGAAGAAGATTTGTCCATTCCTCACCTTCCTGATTGTTCTCACTATCACCAGCCTGGCTGTTACCAACCTCCTACTTGCATAACTCTTTCAAGTGATCAGACCTTTTTTATTTTTATTTTTTCATTGATTGATTTATTTGTTTGTTTGTTAGTTTTTTTGAGATGGAGTCTTGCTCTGTTCCCCAGGCCGGAGTGCAGTGGCACAATCTCTGCTCACTGCAACCTCCGCCTCCCGAGTTCAAGTGATTCTCCTCCCTCAGCCTCCTGAGTAGCTGGGATTACAAGCGGGCACCACCACACCTGATTAATTTTGTATTTTAGTGGAGACAGGGTTTCACCATGTTGCCCAGGTTGGTCACAAACTCTGAGCTCAGGCAATCCGCCTGACTCATCCTCCCAAAGTGCTCGGATTACAAGCCTGGCCACCCCGATTGGCCCAAGTGATCAGACTTTTAATCTTTTCTCACCAAGCCATGTATGTGTTGGCCAGATGAATCTTCCTAGAGTCTACCTTTGACTCTGCCTTTCTCCTGAGCCAGAAACCGTTAGTATAGCTCCCTATTCTCAATGAAACTGAATCCAGATGCAGCCTGGCTTTTACCAGCTCTGTTTCCAGCTATTTACCTTCCTGAATTTTCTTTTCTAGCCAGTGGTTTGACTCATCATTTCCTGAGCCTCCTTCCATGGGCCACACTCTGTGCTCAAGCTCCAGTGTTTCCCACACAAGTCATTCCTTCCCTTCCTCGCCCATCCATCCCACTCCTGCCTAGACATCAGTACTCTAAAGTCTTACCTCCTCCTCAGTGCCACAGTCTGCCCCACCTCCAGCTTCCTTCTGTGGCTTTTACTGACTGTATAGGCAACTTCGTAATTCAGCTTCTAACAGTTTATGACAGTTCTTCCTTGTGATAACTTGAACTGCTTTTTACTTCTTTAGGTTTTCAAATATTCATATGTGCAATTAGACTGTCAGTGATTCCAGGGTGAGAATCTCTGCCTTACCTATATGCTCCTATTACCTAACATAAACTAACACAAAAAAAACTCTGTGAAGGGCAGAATTTTTATCAGTTTTTTTTCCACTAGTAAATGCTTAGCATGTGACATATAGTAGGTGTGTAATAAGTATTCGCTATATAAAATGTGAATGTTCAATAAATATTAATTGATTTGGTTGAAGGTTATTTACACCTGCTACATCCTTTTTTCGCTGTAACTAAAAGATTATTATAGTGAAAGAGGAAGTAAATGCAATTTGGAGCCAGAATCTGCTCAACATGGCTTGACTGCTCCTTCTAAAGAATTGTGTTTTCCTGCAGATATTAATGAATGTCAGCTACAAGGTGTATGCCCTAATGGTGAGTGTTTGAATACCATGGGCAGCTATCGATGTACCTGCAAAATAGGATTTGGGCCGGATCCTACCTTTTCAAGTTGTGTTCGTAAGTAATAATCACTTTTTATTCCTGTTTTGGATTGTCTTTAGGATTTATCCAAAAGAATGGAAATACTCAGTGGTCAACTGAATGCTTGTAAATATGCAGGAAAACCTCATTAATTAAAATGACAAGGAGGGGTCTGCCTGACATGGTAAAATAAATCTATAATATAGAACCTCCTCTAAAATGCATTTTTATTGTGGTATAAAAATATAATAGCTAAAACTCAGAATAGAGACTAAGCACGCTGAGGAAATATACTTTAATGAAAAGAGGGAATTAACATGAACATATCAACCTTTTTTGGTACCTGAGAAATTATAGTAGGGTTTTCCTTCATAAATACAGTATTTTAAGCATTCTTTAGGTTAAATTAAACTGTGTCCTAGCATCTGTCTTTAATTATTCCAAATTCTGAGTCACTGGACTCTGATTTAATGAAGTTTCACTACTTTCTCAGTTGTAAAATTCTGGAAAATAGTTACCAAGGCCCTGTTCTTTTAGATTTTCTAATTCAGTTCTAATTTCAGATAATGTCTTGTTCTTTAAACCCAACAAAATGACCTTAAATTTTACTGTTTTGCCTTAAAAATGTTTCTGAGCTTTTCCTTTGTTTCTGATAAGGGTAAAAATTCTTCTTCAAACCACATGTTCTAATATTGGTTCTAAAATAGTTTGACCAAACAGTTACCCATGATTTTTCTCTCCATGAAAACTAATTCATGTAATCACTACAGATCATATGCCATTAGAGAGGAATGCATTTTAGGTGTCAAGTTCTCAAATGCAGAATTAATTTTAAGATTGCCTTATTTTTAAAGTAATTGTGTCCATTACTACAAAAATAGGTGGGCACTGTAAGATTTTTTTTTAAAGAGATGGGGTCTTGCTATCTGGGCTCACATCCTGAATTCAAGTGATCTCTCTTCAGCCTGCTGAGTACCATGACTATAATCATGGGTGTTGCAGCACTGCAAATTTTTAATGGCTGTGTTGTTTAAATGGATGCATGGCAGAAAACTATTAGGATAATTTTAAGAGGAATTGTGTATTAGTTTATTTCCTGCAGGGTTTTTCTATTTATTTATTTATTTTTGAGATGGAGTTTCGCTTTTGTTGCCTAGGCTGGAGTGCAGTGGTGCTCACTGCAACCTCTGCCTCCCAGGTTCAAGCGGTTCTCCTACTTCAGCCTCCCAAGTAGCTGGGATTACTGGCATGTGCCACTACGCCCAGCTAATTTTTGTATTATTAGTAGAGATGGGGTTTTGCCATGTTGATCAGGCTGGTCTCAAACTCTAGACCTCAGGTGATCCACCTGCCTCAGCCTCCCAAAGTTCTGGGATTACAGGTGTGAGCCACTGTGCCCAGCCATTTTTATTTATTTTTTTAATGTAGCTTTGGTCTGTACTGAGGTGCATCTTTCTTGTCCCTAGTTTGAAACTTCCCATTTGGTTGACATGTTCTTCATGAGGATACTGTCATTCATATTCAGTATGAGATGATATGAGTGATATGTCATATCATGAATGATATGCATATCATGATATGACATGATATGAATGATACTGTCATTCATATCCTTCATGAGGATACTGTCATTCATATCTCACCTGAGGGCACAGAGAGAGATAAGCTTGGTTCCAAGCCCTCAGGTGAGAGATGTAGAGGTGATAAGATAAAGACAAATGTAGTAAGATAAAAACGACAGTCTCATTTATTACTTTTAGGTGAGTTTGTTGAGTCTTTTGAAATATTGTTACTAATTACTACTCTTTTCCTTTAAAAACTGTCAACTGCAGATTAGGATGTTTTACACGTAAGTCTTTTTGGTGTTATTTTATAGAGAGTTCTGATTATGAAGCAGACAGACACCTAATTATAAGGCTTTCTTAAGGGGTAGTAAAATTAGACCATAAAATTACATTTGCACTCAAGGTACTTTTGAAACTGATGCAAGGATTTGGAAATTTCAGGCTAAAAGTCACATTGTTGATGATACCAGATAACTGAGGGGATCATTTTTGGCTGATTTGAATTACATGAATGAATATTTTAAATTATTTCATAATTTAAGCATAAAGATTGTAGAGTTTGAATATAGAGTTCGTCACGAATGCTTTTTCCCCTCCGTTTATAATTTGGCTTGTAGTCTGGTTACAATTTTTACACTGAAGTTTACAGATTAGGTAAACTTGCAGAACTAGTCACAAAATGTACTATGAAACTTTGACTAGATCTGGTGACTAGAGTTATGGGCAGACATCCAGGTTTTAATAGGATTGTAGAAATCTGACAATGAGATTTTTTGAAACACTCGCACATTTCCTTAGCATTTATTTTCCCTGTCATTGCCCAAATAATTCTGAACTTATTAAGCAACCATCCATTCTTATTTGAAAATTAAATAATTCAATTTTGTGGTTCAGCTACAACAGCTGAAATGATAAGTATTAAAAGACATTTGTTGCTAGTTAAGTGTTCCAGTTGAGAGTTCGAAGTAAAAACTTGGGCTTTTTACCATTGTTGAGTGAGAAGATTTATTTCTCTTTCCTCTGAATTTACCACATGTAACATCACAGAGACATACAGAGTTCCTTAGGATTTGTGATTTAAACCAATCCAGTCTGATTTGCAGGTGAATTCTGTGAAATTGAGGTGGTAATTAATAGCCTACCAACGAAAAAAAGCCCAGTACCAGATGGATTCACAGCAAAATTCTACCAGAGGTACAAAGAGGAGCTGGTACCATTCCTTCTGAAACTATTTCAAACAACAGAAAAAGAGGGACTCCTCCCTAACTCATTTTATGAGGCCAGTATCATCCTGATGCCAAAACCTGGCAGAGACACAACAAAAAAAGAAAATTCCAGGCCAATATCCCTGATGAACATCGATGCAATAATTCTCTGTAAAATACCGGCAAACCGAATCCAGCAGCACATCAAAAGCTTATCCACCACAATCAAGTCAGCTTCATCCCTGGGATGCAGGGCTGGTTCAACATATACAAATTAATAGATGTAATCTATCACATAAACAGAACCAAGTGACAAAAACCACATGATTATCTCAATTGATGCAGAAAAGGCCTTCCACAAAATTTAACAGCCCTTCATGCTAAAAACTCTAAATAAAGTAGGTACTGATGGAACATATCTCAAAATAATAAGAGCTATTTATGACAAACCCACAGCCAATATCATACTGAATGGGCAAAATCTGAAAGCATTCCCTTTGAAAACTGGCACAAGACAAGGATGCCCTCTCTCACCACTCCTATTCAACATAGTATTTGAAGTTCTGGCCAGGGCAGTCAGGCAAGAGAAAGAAATAAAGTGTATTCAGTTAGGAAAAGAGGAAGTCAAATTGTCTTTGTTTGCAGATGACATGATTGTATATTTAGAAAACCCCATCGGTTCAGCCCCAAATTTCCTTAAGCTGATAAGCAACTTCAGCAAAGTCTCAGGGTACAAAATCAATGTGCAAAAATCACAACCATTCCTAAACACTAATAATAGACAAACAGCCAAATCATGAGTGAACTCCCATTCACAATTGCTGCAAAGAGAATAAAATACCTAGAAATACAACTTATACAGGCTGCGAAGGACCTCTTCAAGGAGTACTACAACCCACTGCTTAAGAAATAAGAGAGGGCACAAACAAATGGAAAAACATTTCATGCTCATGGATAGGAAGAATCAGTATCATGAAAATGGCAGTACTGCCCAAAGTAATTTATAGATTCAGTGTTATCCCCATCAAGCTACCATTGACTTTCTTTGCAGAATTAGAAAAAAACTACTTTAAATTTCCTTTGGAACTAAAAAGGAGCCCACATAGCTAAGACAATTCTAAGCAAAAAGCACAAAGCTGGAGGCATCACACTACCTAACTTCAAACTGTACTGCAAAGCTACAGTAACCAAAACAGCATGGTACTGGTACCAAAACAGACATATAGACCAATGGACAGAACAGAGGCCTCAGAAATAACACCAGACATCTACAACCATCAGATCTTTGTTCTTGGATCAGAAGAGCCACTATCATTAAAATAACCATACTACCCAAAGTAATCTATAGATTGAATGCTATTTCTATCAAAATACCAAGATCAATTTTCACAGAAATAGAAAAACAATGCCACAACTTGTTTGGGACCACAAAAAAGCCAGAATAGCCAAAATAATCTTGAGCAAAAAGAACAAATCTGGAGGCATCATACTACCTGACTTCAAAATAGATTACAAGGCTATAGTAACCAAAACAGAATACTCCTGGTATAAAAACAGGCACATAAACCAATGGAACAGGCTAGATAACTCAAAATAAAGTCATGTATTCATGGCCAACTAATTTTTTAGAAAGACACCAATAATATACATTGGGGAAAAGATACCCTTTTCAGTAAATGGCATTGAGAAAACAGGATATCCCTATGCAGAAGAATGAAAATAAACTTCTGTCTCTCACTGTATTAAAAAAATAAACCCAGGATAGATTAAAAACTTAAATAGAAGACTCTGTAAAACTACTAGAAGACAGGGGAAACACTTTAGGGCATTGGTCTAGGCAAAGATTTTATGACTAAGACCTCAAAGGGGCAACAAAAACAAAAACAGGCAGGTAAGACTTTATTAAGTGAAAAAGCTGCTATACAGCAAAGCATACAACAGAGCAAAGAGACAACCTGTTGAATGGGAAAAAAATATTTGCAAGTTATTAATCTGACATGGGACTAACACCTAGAATATAAAAGGAACTCAATAGGAAAAAAAATCAAATAATCTCATTAAAAATAGACAGAGGACCGAAATAGGCTTTTCTCAAAAGAAGACATACAAACAGCCAACAGGTGTATGAAAAAATACTCAATTTTTAAGGAACCATCAATCAAAACCTTAATGAGATATCATCTTACACAAGTTAGAATTGTTTATTAAAAGTTTTTTTAAAAAAACAGGTGCTGGGGAGGATACAGAGAAAAAGAGATTCTTGTAAATTGTTGGGAATGTACATTAATATAGCTGTTATAGAAAACAATATAGCCATGTCTCAAAAAATTAAAAATTAAAAATAGGACTAGCATACAATCCAGCAATTCCTCTACTGGGTGATATTTATCCAAAGGAAAAAAAATCAGTATGTCAAAGAGATATCAGCACCACCATGTTTATTGTGGCACTCTTCACAATAGCAAAGACATGGAATCAACCTAAGTTTTCATCAACGAATGGATAAAGAAAATGTGTGGTATATCCATGAAATGGAGCACTTCTCAGCGGTTAAAAAAAATATTGGGGCAACATGGATAAAACCAAAGGTCATTTTGTTAAGTGAAATAACCCAGGCACGGAAAGACACATATCTCATGTTCTCGTATGTGGGAGCTAAAAGAGTTAATCCCTTGGAGGTAGAGATCAGAATGACAAATGGAAAGGGTATATGGATTAAGGATGGCGTGGGTAAAGAGAGATTGGTTATTGGGTGCAAACATACAGTTAAAAGTAATAAGTTCTGATGTTCGGTGTCAGAATAGGGTGACTATAGTTAACAACAATGTATGTTTCAGAATAGCTAGAAGTGAAGGCATGAAATGTTCCCAACACATAGGAGTGATAAATGACACGGTGGTGGATGCCCTAAATACCCTGACTTGATTATCATATGTTCTATGCATGTAACAAAATATCACATGTACCTCATAAATATGTACAAATTATATGTCAATTTTTAAAAAAATAGATGTGTAAGCCAGACTTTTTCAGTGGTTTCTTTCTTGCCCTCCTTCTACCTTTGAAGAAGCTGATTTATTGTTAGCTAGTTGCTTTTTCTTATGTACACTTCAAGGCAGGTCAAAATGTTTAGTTAGAACAGAAGCTGACACCCCCTGATAAGCTAAGAGTTGACATATTAATGACTGCAAGCCAATGATTCTCTTTCTATTCCTATTCTGAAGACTTGTATTTGGGCTGCTTTGAAAGCTGCCATAGAAAAAACACCAGTACTACAGAACTTATGGAGACTATTTGGGTTAGGAAATGGTAGGAGGAAAAAAGTGTACAAAATCAAGATCTTTTAGGGTAAGATGTTTGGGAAGAATTAGTTTACTAGATATATCTTTTTCTTTTTTCTTTGAGATGGACTTTCACTCTTGTTGCCCAGGCTGGAGTGCAATGTGTGATCTCAGCTCATTGCAACCTCTGCCTCCTGGGTTCAAGTGATTCTTCTGCGTTCAAGTGATTCTCCTGCCTCAGCCTCCAAAGTAGCTGGGATTATAGGCACCCGCTACCATGGCCAGCTAATTTTATATTTTTAGTAGAGACAGGGTTTCACCATGTTGGTCAGACTGGTCTCAAACTCCTGGCCTCAGATGATGCACTTGGCTTGAACTCCCAGAGTGCTGGGATTACCGGTGTGAGCCACCGCACCCAGCCTCACTAGACATAGCTTCATCCTTCAGATGATAAAAGGCCTGAAATTTTATATTTTTCTTTGCGCAACGTATGGGAATTCAACAACTACAGACTCCCTTTAATTAACAAGCAATTGTTTCAGTAATTAGCACACACACATATTAATCCTTTAAATGACTAACTTGCTCATTTAGAACCTTAGTTCAATTATGAGGGTAGTGATGATAGGTTGTTTCAAAATAGAATACTTGGGTAGGGGAACAGTGTAAGGATAACAGGCATAGTGTCTATAACTCTAGATATATCCTAAGGTGTGGATATAAGAAAGTGGGTATAGAGATTTAAGTTGAAGGGAGCCAACATCACAGTTCACCAATGTCAAAGATTTGAAGAAACTGTTCTGGTCTGAATATCTCTCGTTCTTGGAACTTAGAGTTCACACCGATGCAGTTAATATTATAATTAAGCCCCATTGTGCATAAGATAGGTTCTTGTGAGATGACCTGATACTGCTTCTCTAGAAATATGTGTTATAAGTTCCAAATGGTCAATGTGGAGAGGACATTTTAGAGGAAATCCTATGTGAGCTATGCTAGAACATATGTATGTGTTCTAAAGATTATTCAACCTACAGTCACACTCAACATGCTATAACTGAAGAATGTTCCATTATTCCAGGAACATTCTTTACTATCCTTTTGAGCATAATAACCATGTTCTTAAATGTTCTTTTTCTTTTGGTCTGTGACTTTTGATATTTACAGCTCCCTTGCTCAGACTCCAAAATAAGAGTAAGAGAGGGAGAAGAAAATACTCAGACTTCTCTATTTTACCACTTTTCTAGGGGCCCTTGGCAGGGATGCCCTTACTAGACATACTCTAAGTTTGGAGCTTCAGGAATGTCACCTGTGCTACTGCAATCCCCTTTCCTCATCCCCTAATTCTTTTTTTTACTTTCTTCACTTTGGCTCACACAGTTGTGAAGGATACCAAGTCTGAAATCTACAGGGTGGACTGGCAGACTGGAGACCCAGGGAGGAGCTGATGTTTCAGCTTGAATCTGAAGGCAGTCTGCTGGCAAAATTCTCTCTTCCTCAGCACAGATCAGTACTTTTTCTGTTGGGCCTTCATTGACTGACTTCAAATACATTATAGGACTATAGTAATGAAGTCCACCCTCACTGTGGAGGGTAATTTGCTTTACCCAAGTCTTATGATTTAAATACTAATCTCATATTTAAAAAAAAAAAAAAAAAAAAAACCTTCACAGCAACATCCAGACCTGTATCTGACCAAATATTTGGACATCAGTGCCTAGCCAAGTTGATATGTAAAATGAACTATATCAGTTAAATTGAGTTTCTCTAGTCTGTACTACTGGCAAGTGGTAGATCCACAATTTGAACCCAGCCTATTAAATTCCTTGCTCTTTTTTACTGTGTCACAAGCCTTAATATAGTCAGATTGTTTCTTGTAGCTATTCCAGAGATGTTAGTCCCGTTGGAAGAATGAACATTTGTATCTGAGCAAGAAGGGTAGGAAGGGTAGGTATTTTGGTAGCCCCAGATGCTAGAGGAATTGGGTAAGGGAAAAGCAAGTCAGAAAACCTCATTTGGATGGTGATAAGGGAGAGAAGAGCTTTGGCTGGGTTTGGGGAATGGGCAGAGGGAGACACTAAACTGTCTGATTCAGCACCTTTGACTTGACCTGGCCCTAGTTCTGTAGAACACAATCCATCCATACTTGTAATAGAAGATGAACTTCTTGAAGGCAGGGCTGTGTTTTAGTTATTTTCATATTTGTCCTGTGTGCCTAGTAGGGTGTCTAACTGCTAGGCTGATGAACTCTTCTCCACTAAATGCATAGCAGAAGATTAGGATTAGAGTTGAGGTATTGGATAGCTGTAGCCTAGTATACTTTTGCAGTGTTTTCTGAGGAATTGATCACATCATCTCTTCCTTCTCTGGTGTGCTGCCTGGCTAGAACCAGGGCCTTGTGTGTGTCACTCCAAATCAGAAACCACTTTCTGCCTCCCATTCACGTTCACTGGCCTAGGCTGAGACCTGATGGGCCCTGCAAGTTCTCACATCCCTGGGGTGAAAAGAGCAGATGCTGGCTTGCAGCATCAGCCATCTTCCTCATTCTCCATAGTGCCTGGTTATTCACTAAATGCTGGCCGAGAGTTATCTCTACTGTGGTTAAATATAGAAAACTAGGTAGTGATTTTGATAGCACATGACTAGGTTTATTTGGGTAGGTGGGTTTTTGTTGAAATTTTCTCTTCACTTATGCACACATACCTAATTGCATGCTTGCTAAAATGGAAGAAGGGACCAGAGAGGGACAGGGACAACCACTGCCACGACTTTTGGTGTCCTGACTCTGAAACTCATATGGTAAACTGATTTTTCATCAGGAAAGGTGATGCTCTAAATCTAGACAGATTTATTCTGAAGTATGGTTTTTAATTCATACCTTAGGATTAATTTTACTGTCATTTGGAAAGCCAGTGTAGTTTTGGTTTCTCATGTAATGTCACACTTTATCTCTCTGCTTCAGCTGATCCCCCTGTGATCTCAGAAGAGAAAGGGCCCTGTTTCAGACTTGTCAGTTCTGGAAGACAATGTATGCACCCTCTATCTGTTCACCTCACCAAGCAGCTTTGCTGTTGTAGTGTGGGCAAGGCCTGGGGCCCACACTGTGAGAAATGTCCCCTTCCAGGCACAGGTAAGACATGCGTAGCTGTATGTGCACATACATTCCCATCCACATGAGTACAGAGGAGAACTTTGGCAACTTGGGTCATTTTTGGTTTCTGACTTTACTTTTTAATAATACAATGTAAACATTTTTGTCACTTTTGTAGAAACTGTAGACATACATGGTTGAATCAGTGGGAAAAATTATGTGCAAAGAGATTTTCCCATTTCTGTGTGACATTAGACTTTCTTTTGAATATTAAGAAAATCTGTTTTATTTTATCTTCAGCTTCCAGAACTCTGAGCCTGTCTGAGTCTGAGAAGGCTCTGCTGAGCCAGTGCTTTTCTAATGATTGACTGTTCATCAGTTCGTGCTGGTTGACTCATTTATTCATTTATTGAGTATCGTGCTTAATTTCTTTAATTGGAAATGGAGGGAATTATATTCATGATTGACTTTATGCTGTGAAGATTAATAACTTAAGAGCAGATCTTTCCAAAACTCTTAACAACTGTGAGAGTTGAGTATGAAGAAGTAGATTATTCTTTATCCTTCAGTTTGGTACATAATTGCCATATGTCCTGAGAAGGCAAATTTATCTCTTTAAATACCTTATTCTACCAATGAACCACCCAGTTTCTCAAGCAGGATCAAGTAGTTACATGGAAGAGAAAGAAATGTAAAATGAAAGTATTGGACCTGCTATTAACAAGGAATAACCTCAATTTTACTACTTGGGATGGGCATAAAATAGTCTACTCAATTGCATGTTTGATAAGATGCTTCCCATTTAGGGAAGTGTCTTAACTCGCACAGGGCCATGTAGTGTCTTAAAGCTGTAACTTACAAGATAGCAGACAAAATTTAAATATGAGTGTCATGATCCACTTTTGTTCATGGTTAGAACCAGAAAGAACTCTGTTAAGGCAAAGGATAATACAACGTTGTTGGTATGTTGATAGACTAGATAATTTAAGGCCTCCAAAAGGTCCTAGTACCCTCTCATGCCATCTGATCCACTCATTATTACAATTAATGATCAAGTAAATAATCTTTATAATTTATAGACACATTTCTCTTGAAGTTCAGTTTTTTTAAGCTTTTAGTTTGTAAAATTATTATGCATATTATTGTGTGTGTATAATGTGTTTTTAACTTTTTTAAATTTTTAACTTTTAAGTTTAGGGGTACAAGTAGAAGCTCAGTTTTGATAGCTTTGTAATCCTTTCCTGAAGCATAAATTGAAATGGTGACTGTAACTCAGGGATACTCCTCTCCAGTACTGTCAATAAATTTGAAAATAATATTCAAGATAAAATTTTCGCACTTAATTTTTAGTGATATGGTGATTTTCATTAAAAATATTTAGTTCATTAATTCTTTCAACTTGGTTTTTAAAATCATGTTTTCTTCCGGAAACATCTTTTCAAGTAAAATTGTATTTTGTAGTTAAACATAAGAATGAGGTTCTACCATTTAGTGTGTGATCCTTAGAAAAACAATACTGTAGCATACTATAATTTTAGTATTTTTAGTTTTCTTTTTTTACTGAGAACTAACTTCAGGTCCCAAACATTCAATAGAAGATCTCTTGTTCAGTGAAAGTGAGAAATGACTTATTTTACTTTCAATTTTAAAAGTAGAAATAAAAAAGTTAACCATAAGCTCCTTGGTGTCTGCATTTGGTAATTTGCCTCCAACACCAACACCAAAGGGATTAGGTGGATTTTTCCTCTGAAGGCCACACACTGTTTTAACCCGCTACTCCCCCTTGCCTTTTCCCCTCACTTATTCATGGGGATTATGCTGTGGAGGTTAGCAAATCACGTGTGCTGAGTCTACTTTTTTTTTTTGTAAAGAATACAAAATCACTTTTTTTTTGGCAATGATAGTGATTCCAGGTCACAGCATATCTCCTTGGCCTCTGGGTAATTAAACTAGCTGGTCACAGCCAGGCTTTTTCCCAGTTGTTGTTCCTTTACTTGAAAATAGCCATATCTAGATTTGGCATTTCCCTTCTTTCTTGATTTCTACCTGTCATCTCCAGCATGTCTCACTTCTCTAGACTTCCTCACTATTCCAGGATTCTCTCCTTCAAAAACCTTTCCCCTTTTCAGTCCTTCTTAGTAACATCCTCTTACCAGCTGACACATGGCATTTTGGCAGAGCCCTTTGTGTTCAACTAGAGACAAACCGTGAGGATTTCAGCATCTCATTTCCCTGAATAGTGATTTTTGTTTTTGTAACCCTATGGCTCTTTACCTTAGACAAATGTCACTGATCTCTTTGTGAATAACTAATGAAATTATACCAAAGCAGGAAAAAAAAGGAAGTCTGATTATTGTTGCTAACACATATATACAACAACATAAGATATATATGATACATATAGTGTCTTCTATATATGAAATATCTCCTAATGTATAACCTAATAATATGATATATAATATTTTCTAAGTGGTTGCTGATTTTATATATATACATATATATATGTATATAATAATCCCTCTGTAACCATGGTTACGTTTCAGTGGATTCAACCCAATTGGTTGGTTGAATCTGTGGATGCAGAACCAGATATGGAGGGCTGATCATACTATGTAATTTTATGTAAGGGACTGTAAGGGACTTGAACATTGCAGATTTTGGTATCCACAGTGGTTTCTTAGAACTAATCCCTCATAGATACTGAGGGATGACTATATATATAATGTGATATATAAAAGATATGCTAATTATATGCTATACATAATATGTATATATTCTGATTGGGTAGGATAAGGAATTAATAGATGGAGAAATGTTTAGTAAAAAAAGGGTTGGATTTTTTTCTGTAAATATGCAAGTTTATCAGAAATTTGAGCAATTTGCTTACATTTTGCACCTGTTTTTGAAGTTTTAAAATGTAATGATATTAGTGATTTATTAAAGAGCTATTCATCATGATATTTTCCTCTGTATAAGTTTGCACTGTTAGATTTTTAAAAGGAATATTTTCCCATCCCAAATCTAGCTGCTTTTAAGGAAATCTGTCCTGGTGGAATGGGTTATACGGTTTCTGGCGTTCATAGACGCAGGCCAATCCATCACCATGTAGGTAAAGGACCTGTATTTGTCAAGCCAAAGAACACTCAACCTGTTGCTAAAAGTACTCATCCTCCACCTCTCCCAGCCAAGGAAGAACCAGTGGAGGCCCTGACCTTCTCCCGGGAACACGGGCCAGGAGTGGCGGAGCCAGAAGGTGAGAGTGGTGATGGATCATGGACTCTAGACATCTGTCTGCATGTTTTTGCTTTTATTTCCCTGTTTATAACCCTCTGGAACAGAGTTTTTCAGCCTCATCACTATTGATATCCTAGGGTGGAGAATTATTTGATTGGGGGTTGCCCTGTGTATTGTAAGATGTTGAACCCCTGCTCTAGAATAGTGTGTACCTAGTAGATAACAATATTCCACGGTAATTTCAGAATGTCTTCTTGCTGTTTGGGGGCTACTTTATCTTGGTGTTTGTTCCTGGAATGTGATTTAGATCCTTCAGGGAATAGCCCTAATTCATTTATTGTCTAGAAGGCCATTTAACAAATATTTATGAAGTGGAATCCACAGGCTTTCCAGAAGTTACAGCATAGAAGTCTCATGGGCAGTCAGGGATAATGGAGGGTGAAATGAAGGAAGCTAAATGATTGTCAGTTGAAGAGATCTGGTGAGCACCTAGTGTGGTTCTTCCATTTACCCTCTGAGAAACCTGAGACCTGGAGAAGGGACATGACTTGCTAGAGAATATGTAATGGGACCTGTGACCAAGGAGCACGTTTTCCCAAGGAAATAGTTTCAGGACTTATATTTGAGAGAGAGTTGAGACAATAGAATTTGACTCCCTCTCTGGCATTCAGGATGCAGGATCATCCCTACCTCTATATAAACCAGCAATATCTGATACGTCATATATCTTGCTTACAAACATTTTCACCTCAGAAAGAACAAACGTTTTAGATTTGTATAGAATAAACATATTTCTTTAATAAGGCTCCTATTGGCTTTTCACAGTTGATTCTTAGGTTGGAATTCAGGGGGCCATTTTTTGGTGCTATTGAGGCGGTAGAGTGCCCAGGCTAGTGTTGAGTTGGGAGCTTGGCACAGCCTTCTTCTTGATAGGGCAGGCTGTTTTTCTGGGCTCTGAACGTTTGTGTGTTCTGGCCTATTTGAGTCTATGCTTTCACTCTCTGCATTTCTTCCTTGCTTAGGCAGAACAGGTAGAACCTCAGCTGAAATTGACAGTATTCATCAGTTTGACCCTAGACACTTAGTGTCATGAACAGATGTTTGCAACTGTTCATTGTTTGCACAGGCAGGAGGAAATGGGCTCTAGTTCCAGATTTTGCCTCAAGACTTTCTTGGTGGAGGGTTAGGGAGAATACAAGGTTAATTGACTTTCTCCAACCCCAAGAATACTGCAGCAGTGATATTAATTTGTCTGGTACCCTGATTGCTTTCAGGAGTTAATGCATCTACCCAACCTGTAAACTAATGTTTGTGGAGAAAAATCCTGGTGAATGTTGATCCAGGGCTTTAGAACTAACACGAAACACTGATTAATGAAAAGCAAGTCTTTAAAAATACAAAGACATCACCAACACCCTCACAATAATGTTTATGATTGTGTAATATATGATTTGTTCAATATATTGCTACTAATCTCTAATTGGCTCTTACTGGCTTGTGAGATTCTTTTTCGTAATTTAGTTAGCATCTCTCTGAAAATATTCATGGGGCTTCATTAAAGGTTGGAGTACATAAAGGATGCAGCACATACTCTCATGTCCCTTATTGAAATAAGTGACATTCTTTTTTAATATTGACACCAGAAAGCATTTTAAGCATTGTACACCATAAGGATAACCCTTTCACCAATTAATGAAATGTTTTCTAAGATATAGAAGTTTTACATAATTGAGATAAGGCATAAAATGATGAAGTACCAGAAAGTATTGCCTTCTTTAGCTTTTTAGTGTAATTTCAATTTTGGAAGGGTTCGAAAGACTTACTCACATCTCTGTGTGCTCCTGCAGCTGAGGAATACCAGCGTTGAGAGTTCTCTGTTAGTCATGGGTAAAATTCCCTAAAATGGCAGATGATCTTAATTCTACATTTGCTTAAGTTTGATTCTTAATCCTTTTGCAGAGATACTGGACTTCTATTGCTTTTGAAAAACTGAACTATAATAGACTGAATTGTCTTCAATCGTACTAATACCCTTTTTCTTTTCTGTTTTTAGTGGCAACTGCACCCCCTGAAAAGGTAATTTATTCATCGTTTGCAAGTCTTTTCCTTTTCAACCTTCAAAATGGTTTTGTTAGAATATGTATGGATTTTTTATAAATCCATACTAATTTTTTTATAAAATGTAGTAATGTATCTATTATGCATCATTTGGTTTAAGTTAATATAGCATTCAGTTATTCAAAAAAATTTATTGAGCCATTGTTATAGATTGGCACTATCTTCAGTGTTAGGAAGACAATGGAGGACAAATAGGACCAAACTCTCTACTTTCATGAAGCTTCAATTCTAGTGAGAAGACAATGGTGAGCTAATGGGAATCAGGGGCATCAACAGAATTCAGTGTCACCTGATGGCCTAGACCATCTGTGAAATAAAGGCTGTGACATGTTTAGGTAATCATGTATTCTTAGAGTACATATATAGTTAGTGAGGTACTTCTTAATTTGACTAAAATTTAACACATATGTTTGAATTGAGTTAGAATAGAACTTACGCTTAAAAGTTACGATCAAATACTAGAATACTGCTCTTAAAAAATTAGTCTATTGACTTTTGGGCATAAAACGGGGCTATGAATTGTGAGACATTTTAGTAGGAAATGTAAACATTTTCTGGATCTAAGTCCTATCTATGTAATATCGTTCCTTCTCTGAATCTTGCTTTCTTTATTTAATGAAAACATTCATTTTCATTAAATGAATGAACTTATGTCCGAGAACCACTGTGATATATTGGAGACTAAATTATGCTGGCATTTTGAAATGGGATCTCAATGCACATAACAGGCTTTAATTTTCTTTTTATCTCCTACTCGCCCATAATAATTACATAGAAATTAGGTAATCATTAAATGTTTATACATTTATGTATCATTCTTTTAACTGACAAAAATACATTATTAGAATTTAGATGAGACAATACATGCATAAATTATCTTAAATAGTGTTCTAAATCTTTAGCTTACAAATATGGGATAGAGTAGCATATATGTCATAACATAAGTGCTGAAAGAATCAAGAAAAAGAGTCTTACGATTTTGGAGTGATAGCATTCATTCAGGAAGAGTGAATGTATTCAGGAAGAGTATTTTGAGCCCCCCAAAAGTATAACAGATATGTATACTTTACGTGTACGTTTGAAGCTCTTAGCATTTGAATTTAGTTCTGATTGATACATGGGAGGAATTATTTAGCTTGTAGGTGAACCAGCCAGCGGACTGAGAGCCTCATCATAACTCAGTTCTTCTCTCTTTATGATTGAATTTAATAACTCTCATTAAGAATCTAAAAGAGATCCTAAAAAGTTTTCTTGTATATTTTTACTGCCTTTTATTTGGGGAGGAGTTAGTACGAAAAGTACAATCACAGTCTTTGTTGTCTTGGTCTTTACAAAAGTCTCATGATGTTATGAGATGGATGAAGAAAAGAGAGGATAGCCCAGAGATGTGCAAAGGTGTGGAGGAGGGGACAGCAAGGGTCCTGAAGGACTTGGTCAGAAACAGAAGTAGGGACTGCTTTGGAAGGCTTAGCGTACCAAACTGCTGTTGTAATCAACAGCAGTACTTTGCTTCTTGACTGGACCCTATTCATTAACTGTAGAAGTGGTGTAGATTAGGAAGTCTGCTGTCTCAAAGTGATGGGGGAAATTCTGTCTATAAACTGCAGGAGTGGATTAACACCTGATCATGGTCTGTTCCTTGTTGGCACTGGCCATGGCTGCAGGGAATGGGGTGCAATCGAGACTGGTTGAAGTCATCTCTAGTAAGTAATAGAAGCTAGTGTATAAGTCAGGCACGGTAGCTCACTCCTGTAATTCCAGCACTTTGGGAGGCCGAGGCAGGCAGATAACGAGGTCAAGAGATTGACACCATCCTGGCCAACATGGTGAAACCCATCTCTACTAAAACTACGAAAATTAGCTGGGCTTGGTGGCGTGCATCTGTAGTCCCTGCTATTCGGGAGGCTGAGGCAGGAGAATTGCTTGAACCTCGGAGATGGAGGTGGCAGTCAGCTGAGATTGTGCCACTGCACTCCGGCCTAGCGTATGGCAACAGAGTAAGACTCTGTCTCAAAATAAATAAATGAATAAATAAATAAATAATTTAAAAAGCTAGTGCATAGTCTTAAGAAGGCAGAGGAAATGTGGAAAAAACTAACAAGTGCTCAATATTTGTAGGAGATGAATTTTGGTAGGACTACCCACACCAAGAAGAAAAAGGAAGCCAGTTAGGTTATTACAATAAACCAAGAATGAGAGTGAGTCAAACCTAGGGTGGTGGGGTCTGTGGCTATGAAAAAGGGTGAACAGCTATAATAAAAGTGTCAATGGACGGGACTTGCAATGAAGAATGAAAGAGGGAGGACTAAAAACTGACTTTAAACCTGGATGGAATAGATTAATGACTGTGGCATCGGTGGAAATGAAGTTGGAATGAAAGCCTGGATGATTTTGGAGGGGGCGGGCTTGAGGTATCTGTGGGATATCTAAATGGACTTACCCTGTAAGCATTTACTCTTACAAAATTGGAATTGTGATGAGATACTCAGACAGACAATTTTAGAAAAGAGGTGATACTTGAAGCCCGGAGAAGAAGAAAAGAGTGTTAACGGAAGCCAGAGGAGTAAGCTTTCTGGAAGAGGAAAGTAACCAAGCAATTCGATGAATACGTTAATGTAGCGATGATAGGAGCTCTCTGGTCCCACTCTGGTGTGAGCGAAGTCACAGATCCTTAACCAGACTAATTGTTCAGTCTGCGTGAGCCTGCACAGTTGTAACGGGAAGCTGAGCCATGAATGCTGGACTGCTTCTCTGCTTGAGGTCCATGGGGCAAGCCTCGGCACCAAGATGTGTGATGAAGCCCCGAATCCTTCTCCTAGCCAGCAGATTTCTGTTGCTCTGCCTGACTACCACTGTTCAGAGAGCTGGAGTTGTAAAGTTATCAGATATGAGGTTAAAGAAGGCCATAGTGGGAGAACGATCCAAGATGGCCGATCGCTAACATCTCGGGATTGCAGCTCTCAGGGAAGGCGCGGAGAACTAGAGGACGCCACACTTTCAGACAAAGTCTGGTCGCTCACAGAGCAGAAGATCCCCCAGTGGTGGAAACACACGAGTTGCCAGCGCGACTCTCGTGGTGGGCGCAGCGGTTCTGCCGGCACCTCGACGCGGCAGCGCTTGGCACAGAGTAAACTACTAAGGACACAAGAAGGAAGCCCGACAGGAGAATCCTGGGCAGAAAAGCACCATCAGTTTTAACGCCGCTGCTCTGGCCCTGGGAACTAACAACCTGGACGTCCACTCAAGAGACCTAATCTGAAAGTTGGTAATTTCAAAGATGACAGGAGGATAAATTTACAATGACGGGAAGAAACCAGTGTAAAAAAGCTGAGAATACTCAAAGTCAGAATGCCTCTCCCTCTAAAGCTGATCACAGTTCCACATCAACAATGGAACAAGGCTTGATGGAGAACGAGCGCCTCCTGATGACAGAATCACTCTTCAAGGAATGGATAATAACAAACTTCGGTGAGTTAAAAGAACATGTTGTAGCCCAACGTAGAGAAACTAGGAACTTTGAAAAAAGGTTTGATGAAATCCTATTGAGAATAGACAACTTAGAGAGGAGTATGAGTGAATTAATGGAACTGAAGAATACAATACAGGAACTCCGAGAAGTATGCACAGGTTTAAACACTCGAATTGTTCAAGCAGAAGAAGGGATATCAGAGGTCAAAGTCCAACTTAATGAAATAAAACGTGAAGAAAAGATTAGAGAAAAAAGGATAAAAAGGAATGAGCAAAGTCTCCGAGAAATGTGGGACTATGTGAAAAGACCAAATTTATGTTTGATAGGTGTACCTGAATGCGACGGAGAGAATGAATCCAAGCTGGAAAATATTCTTCAGGATATTATTCAGGAAAATTTTCCTAAACTAGCAAAGCAGGTCAACATTCAACCCCAGGTAATACAGAGAACACCACAAAGATATTCCTCAAAAAGAGCAACCCCAAGGCACATAATCGTTAGATTCACCAGGGTTGAAACGAAGGAGAGGATACTAAGGGCAGCCAGAGAGAAAGGTCAGATTACCCACAAAGGCAAGCCTATCAGACTTACGGCAGATCTCTCGGCAGAAACTCTACAGGCCAGAAGAGAGTGGGGGCCAATATTCAACATCCTCAAAGAACAGAACCTTCAGCCCAGAATTTCATATCCAGCCAAACTAAGCTTCACAACTGAAGGAAAAATAAAATCTTTTATGAACAAGCAAGAACTCAGAGATTTTATTACCACCAGGCCTGCTTTACAAGAGCTTCTGAAAGAAGCATTACACACAGAAGGAAACAACCAGTATTAGCCTTTCTAAAAATACACCAAAAAGTAAAGAGCACCAACACAAAGAAGAATTTACACCAACAAATGGATAAAACAGCCAGTCAACATCAAATGGCAGTAACCCTAAATTTAAATTGACTGAATTCCCAATCAAAAGAGACAGCCAAAACCCAATGGCATGTTACATCCAGACCTGTTTCACATGCAAGGATACACAAAGACTCAAAACAAAGGGATGGAGAAAGATTTACCAACCAAATGGAGAGCAAAAATAAATAATAAATAAATAAAAAGCAGGAGTTGCAATTCTTGTATCGGATAAAATAGATTTTAAAGCAACAAAGATATAGTGGTAAAAGGATCAATGCAACAAGAGCTAATGATCCTAACACCCAGATAGGAGACTTAGATTCAATGAGACAGAAAATTAATAAGGATATCAAGGACTCGAACTCAGATCCAGAACAAGTAAACTTAATAAATATTTATAGAGCTCTCCACTTCAAATACACAAAATATACATTCTTGTCAATACCACATCACACCTACCCATTAGTTTAAATGAAACATTGATTGGCCATTATTAATACCCAATTTTTTTCAAAATAAAGCAATATTTCCATTTACTCTCTCTCTCTCTCTTCCTCTTTCTTCCTCTCCTTTACTTATTATTATTTTTTTTCTTTCCTTTTCTCAAAAAAAAAGAAATCAACTTGTAAACCTCTAGATCCAGGTCAGCAATGTCTCTTTCATTGCTTGATTTCCTTTCTTCCCTTCCCTCCCTCCCTCCCTCCCTCCCCGCTTCCTCCCTTCCTTCCTTCCTTCATCCCTTCCTTCCTCCCTACCATCCTCATTCCCTTCCTTCCTGCCTTCCTCCCCCCCCCCCCAAAAAAAAAAGGCCATAGTGACTGACTGGTTTAAAATATTTTAGCTTACCATGTGTTCTTTGTTATGGCACATCTGCCATATCCATTATTTAATCTGCAAACTGTGGCTGATCATCTTAGTGGGGCAGAGCCACATGTGAATGAAGTGAAGGTTTAGTCATCTCTTGGGGTTAGTTTTGCCCTGTCGCAGACCAAATATGGACCCCTGGGCCAAGGCATTTACTTACAAGGTCAGACTTTGGGCCTCAGGGAACTGACTGAAGGTATGTGCATGGATCAGCACTGCTGGGAAGCATTTAGGGCTTCTCATAGTAGTACCACATCAATGTTTTTATAATTTCATGCAATCATACAGGTATGGTCCTATGATAGTTCTTTGCCTTTCTAACAATATTAAATAAAAATAGTAATATGTGGGAAACTGAAAATAATTTCCACTTTCAATTGTCTTTTTCTTTCTTGTTCTCTTTTAAAATACAACCATCCAGGAAATATCTTCACTGGATCAGGAGAAAACCAAACTTGAGCCTGGTCAACCCCAGCTGTCTCCAGGCATTTCAACGATTCATCTGAATCCACAGTTTCCAGGTAGCCTGTTGATCTGTGCTGTTTGTCAGAGTATTCTGAATACAAATGTAAGAAGGGAAATTTTTTTCTTTGATTTTGTGTAGTAAATTACTAGACTTTATAACCAAAGTTCAGTGTTAAGCATAGTAACATAATATTAGTGTAATTATAGCACTGTAAGTATTGAAGCAGGGAAGATACGTGGTTTTTATTTGTTTGTTTTTTACTGTTTTCTGTGATCAGGAGTGGTATATACTATTCAAACATTATTGAAGGTTATCATTTGATAAATAAGCATTTTTTTGGCTTCTGCATCACTTAGGTATTCTTACTAAATATTGAACCCAGAGCTATAGATTAATACCATGAGCTTTTAGGACATAGAACAGTTCTTTATATCCGAGAAATGCTATGATATATTGCTAGACTAAATTATGCTTGCATGTTGAAATGAGATCTCAGTGCACAGAACAGGCTTTAATTTTCTTTTTATCCCCTACTTCCTCATATAGTAGTGATTGAAAAAACATCACCTCCTGTGCCTGTTGAAGTAGCTCCTGAAGCTTCCACATCTAGTGCCAGCCAAGTGATCGCACCTACTCAAGTGACAGGTTGGTGCAGTATCTGTTATGTTATATATCCCACGGAGGAGACGTGGGGCAGAGCTTCATTTTCAATGCAGTATCAAATGCATAAGCTTGCTCATGGCAGCGTTATTCATAATAGCAAATATTTGGAAATGATCTAAATACTGTTTAAAAAAAGTGTGTGTAAATAAATTATAGTACTTATGAAACAGAATATCACATAGTACTAAGGTAATGTTTTAAAAGAGTAATGTCATGAAGAAATATGTCAATATTTGTTAATAACTGCAGAATACAATGTAATGATTACAATTTTACTTCTAAAATGTTTACAAACACAGAAAAAGAGACAGAAAATGCATCAGTGTTCAGTTCTCACCAGTTAATACAGGATCATGGATAATATTTACGTTCTTCAGTATATTTTTATTTTCAAAGTTCTTTATTATATACATTTTAATCATGAGTGAAATAGTATACAAATGTTTTATATTTTGAAACAAATGAAAATTCTAAATGTCCATATCCTTAAGATGTATTGAGCTCTTATAAATCAATAGGAAAAATACTGACAATTGAGAAATGGAAAAATAATACAATGAGATAATTTGTAGGAATAAAAATAATACCAAAAAACATATAATGGAAAAATTTAAATTTCCTGGTAATCAAAGAAAGGCAAGTTAAAATAGGGTAATACCTTATTTCTATTAGTATGTAAAACCTGAACTAATTCTATTAGGGTGAGATTGAGACTGTCTCACATTGCTGAAGGGAATATGTGTTGGGGTTCTTCAGAGAGACATTACCAACAGGATAAATGCAGACAGATAGAAAGAGCTTTATTGTAAGGGATTGGCCCATACCATTCTGAAGGCTAAGAATTTCCTGGGAAATTGGTGGTGGTGTGGTTCTAGTGCAAACCCAAAGGCCTGAGAAAGGGAGTTGGTGGCATAAGTGCCAGTCTGAGTCTGAAGGCCTGGATACCTGGTGTGCCAGTGTCTGAGGGCAGGAGATGAATGTCCCAGCAGATTGCCTTCCTCAGTCTTTTTGTTGTGTTTGGGCTTAGCCCCCAGCAGATAGGAGGATGCCTACCCACGCTGCTGAGGATGATCTTCTTTACACAGTCTAACAATTCAAAGGCTATTTTCTTCCAGAAACACCCTCACAGACACATCCAGAAATATGTAATCAGCTGTCTCGACATCTCGTAGCCCAGTCCAGTTGACTCATGAAATTAACCATCACAGAGTGTAAACTGGAAAGCACAAACTGGCAATATGTATAAAAAACTTTAAAACCATTCAGAACTTTTGACTCAGTGATTCCATTTTAAGACATCTTGTCTGAGGAAATAATGTTCCCAAAGGCTGTGGGTAGTAGCTTATGTAAGTGGTTACCTGTATAATAGACAATGTATAATAGAGAATAAATAGAAATAACTGAACATTGAACTACAGGGGAATAGATAATTATGTTACATCTATACACTGGAACATTGTGTTGCCACCAAATATAGTATTTTTGAAGAATTTTTATTGAAATCTAGCAGGAAATGATCACACAATATTGCTAAACTTAAGATGAAGGATATAAAAAAATGATATAGAGTATTATATCAGATTTTTTAAAAGACACATATACATTGAGAAAATGCTGGGAGGAAATACATTAGAAATTAGCAATGGTTATTTTTGGTGGTATAATCTGAGAGATTTTGGTGTTTTGTTTTATATTTTTTATTTTCCATATTTTATATACTCAATGGTTATTTTTAGAGTCAGGAAAAAATGTCACTAAGAGGCATCATCATCAACTTTAACTGAATTCATGATACCACTGCAAGACGAGGTTGGCAGTGTTACAGGAGCTAAATGGAAGAGTTTGCAGCCTCCTTTAGAATATTCCCTCCTCAGAGACATGTTGTGTTTCCTTTCTAATAGAAATGTTCTCATATGTTAAGCTTTTGGCCACTTACTGAGTCAGTAGGACAGGACCCTCGTCCTTCAGGATACAGCTGCAATCACGTACCTGCAGCTCCACATCTGAGCATCCCTGATCTCTTGGTTCTGGAAAGCTCCCCTTCCCCTGCGGGCTCAGAAGTACCTGCTCTCACACTTTGACCTCTTCCTGTTGCCAGCACCTGCTCCAGAGTAGAGCAAAGTTGTGGCCAAGCCCAAGTACTGTTGCAACCCAGCCAGGTGTGAATGTGCTTGGGGTGGCACTGACATACCAGCCCCCTGCTGCCTTGGTCCCCTCTGGACACTGGACACCAATGAGCATGGGCAACTCAAGTGTGGGCTTGAGTTGGGCTTGCAAGTGCCCCTTGGCCTAAACAGCCTGGACATGTGGACAACATGTTGATAGAGGGAGGCAGACAGGTTCCTGGGTGGAAAGGGGTGGGTCCCCAGTGAAACCCTACCTTCTAGCCAGGAATGGCCTGAAGCCTGGGGGCCAGGCTGCCAGTTCCAGGTGAAGTCCATGGCCTGGAGTGAAGACTTCATTGATGACCACTCAGCCAATCAGATGGTGCTTTTTCTAGGCCCACCATGGCGACCCAGGGATCAATCAGCATACACTTCCTCTGTTGTGAGCCCATAAAAACCCTGGACTCAGCCAGACTCACACTGATGTCAGGACTACCAGCTGCAAGAAGGAGCTATCCACTTCAGGTCTTCTCAGCTTTTCAGGACCACCTGCCTACAGAAAGGAGCTACTCACTATGGCTCTCCGGAGAACTGTCATGTCAGTCAGTGAAGCTCCTTTCCACCTTGCTCACTCTCCAGTTGTCTGTGTACCTCATTCTTTCTGGATATGGGACAAGAACTCAGAACCCACTGAATGGTGGGACTGAAAGAGCTATGACACAAACGAGGCTGAAATATGCTCTCCTGCTTGCCATCTTGAGGGTAACAAGAAGGGGAGAAGAGCTACAGCCCAAACCTAGGGGCTCCCCAAGCCAGGGATGTAACAGCCTCTTTGGGGCTGTGTGGTTTCTGGCATCTCCAAGCTTTCGGGCACCACTGACATTTCTGCTGGTGCCTGCAGCAGAAATTACTTGCAGTATGTCTGGTCCAGCTGAGCCTCACATAAAGCCAGCACCTGTGCCAGCACCTGGAGCTGCCACCCTTCCACAGAAGCTGGCTATGTGTAGTGGCTGGACCCCATGCTCCCCCACTCACACACCCCTCACTGTTCCACATCTGGCTTGCCCTTGGCAAGTGTGCAATCCCGAGCACAGCCTGCCGGCTGAGTGGGTGGAACAAGCTCAGCAGATGGGAGCAAAACTTGGGCAAAGGCGCCACTAGCCACAGAGGTTTCTGGCTGGCAAAGTGACACTCCAAGGATCCTGTGGAAAAAATGATAGTGATTTTTTTAATGGCCATGGCTAAAATTATTATTCTGTATTCTGAGGTCATGTATGTATCTACTTATTTATTAAAAACACCTATAAGAGACTGCTTTGCGCTACAAAGCATACAAGCAAGTAATATGCTATTTTGGACAGTAAGGATCTTCTAACTGTTTATCTGAATGTTAAAAAGAAAAAATGCAGTAAGACATACTGTAATTCACTAGTTCTTTAGAAATACTGCATTTCCATTTTTCAGTGTGAAGATAAACTCTAGTTTTGAAAGGGCGTGGCTGACTTAAATGAACAAAACTCTTGCATACTAGCTTTGTAGTGGTTAAGTTCAGCTAGATAAATGCAGTTTCAACATTTAAATGCAGCTTTGTAAAGGGTAACAAACTGAAGTTACTCAGCTTCAACTGAACTACAGAGCTGGCTGAAAGAAAATGAAAGTAGCCTTGCTATAGGAAGCTGTTAAATGACAACTTGTTAGAAGCTTAATTTGAGCTTGGCAGAATACAGGACTCACATCTGCAGTCACGTTTGTAGCATGAATATGTCCTTCCAGGAAACAAGTGACACTCATTTTTTTTCATGCAACAGTTGTAGGTACTTCCACTTTCTGTAGTAAATAATATTTCTAAAAGAATCCATAGGGAGACTTTTAGAGAGTCTTTGAACTGAAATGGTTTGCAGCTTTAGAGCTATACTATACGTAGTGATCTGCATTAGCCATAAGAAGACTGTTTTGTATCAGATTTAATTTTAATCAAAATGTGTATGTTCCCATTGGTTTCACATGGGGGCCAAACACAAATTTAAGGAGCAATCTCCCCATTTCTCTCAGGAATATTGCATAATAATGTTTTGTCTCTAAAACACAGAGGAGGTAAATATTATTTGTTCCTGTTAGTTTCTCCCATAGTTGACTAAAGGGATAGAAGAATACACAAGAGTCTAAAATAAATATCATCAGCTCCACATTGTTTAGTGATTATATCTTTACGATGGTGAAATTGGAAGTAGCCTTTTCAGATTTAGCCAAACACATTTTGACATGTGATAATAAGTGAGCCACATATTTGCAGGAAATACGTGTGATATTTTCCACTCTTAACAGCTGACTTGGTGGCTTGCAACATTTTTGGCATACTGTTTTCAAGTGAATTGTATGTTTCAGCATATAAATTCCTGATTTAGCATAGTGTCTTAATAGCTAAAGGATAGGTTGGAAAAATCAAACCTTTATTTCTCTGGCAGATATTTACAAAGTGGAAACATCTGTTTCAATTGTTGTGGGACAATCTATGCTTATTGTGGGGCAGTTGGGAAGCCAGGGCATTTTCGTAAACCTTTCCATGAGTTAACATTTGATGCCTTCCTCTGGCTCTTCCCAAGCTTTCTCCATGGCTCTGCCAGACTGGCCAGAAATTATTCGATGACTGACTTAACTGCCTTGTGGAAACCTCTGTAATTATCATGGCCCAGACATTTAAAAAACTATTTGCTCATCAGATCTTTTCCAGAACTCAGAATTGACCCAAAAATGTTTGTCCCTCAAGCATATTACCAGTGTCATTACAGTCTCAATAAACTAGGTATGCTGATGGAAAATGAACTCTTACTTCCATGTGAAATCATCATGCTTTAATATTTCCAAATTTCATTCATTCATTCATTCATTCAGGGAATCACATGACAAAAAAGCTAAAGTCAACATACTCATTTTCATATTTTGCCAAAAGCTCTCTGTTTCATTTAATTTTAGAAAATAGAGTAAAGATACCACACTGTTAAATCTACCATTGGCCTTGTTGCTGAGTATTTGGTTTTCCACTGGCTTTCGGTCATGACTCTTTTTCCGTGTTCTAGATAGACTCTAGCAAAAGAAATAGAATAAGGTCCCTGACCTGGTGAAGATGAGGTTTTCAGGGAGCACACATTTCAGGGAAGAGTAGAGCTGTCCTGTGAACTAGGTGGCATTATGAAGGATATGGGAGAGAATTCAGTGGGGAGCACTCCCTTGATGATCTCTCTGCAAAGCCAAGAAAGCCAAGCATGCTAAAAAGACAAGACATTTCCATTCACCAGCATACCCCTGACACAAGAAATGAGTGCTATCTGTGTGAGACTTGACTCTGGTATATTAGAGCCCAGTTTCCAGAGTTTATATTGACACAGTTTGCTCAAAAAATCATATGCTTCTACATAAACTGATCTACTCAGTGGGAAAAGGTTTGCATGCTGATGTGTCAGTGACCACTTAGGAAAAATATAAAGCATCTTGTCTTTGCCCTCAAAAAACCGAAAATGCAGAAAACGATTCCTGTTCCTTAAGACAGCATTCTCAGGACTTGTGTACTGTCTATGTGCTTAGGTGTGACAACCTAATAGAAAAGGAGGGAAGACACCGGGGGAGATGCTGGGGAGACATGTTTTATATGTTTTAAAGTATAAGTACCAGTAATTTATTTTTTTAGCTGATATTCAACTTTTTTTTTTTGAGACAAGAGTCTCACCCTGTCACTCAGGGTTCAAGCGATTCTCCTGCCTCAGCCTCCCCAGTAGGGGGACTACAGGATACACCACCACACCTGGCTAATCTTTTGTGTTTTTAGTAAAGATGGGGTTTCACCATGTTGGCCTGGCTGATCTCAAACTCCTGACCTCACCTCAAGTGATCCTCCCTCCTCAGCCTCCCAAAGTGCTGGGATTACAGACTTGAGCCACCGCACCCAGCCTCTGATGGTCAACTTTTTGATGAGTAATGAATAGAAGGAAGACAGAGGTGTTTTAAAGGTGCGATTGCTGTTTTCTGTCTGCCTATAAAGTGGAATCCTGTCTGGCAAAGGATGAAGGGATCTCTGAGGTCAAACTGATGACAGTTACATTAATTAAGCATTTGTGTAAAAATGGGACAAAGTAGAAATAAGTATGTTTCAGAAAGTGTCCCTCTTTTGTTTGATATATCTCTTGGTACCCTCTAGTGGTGTCAGCCTAACATTTACTTGTATGTAACGTGATCCTGCCAGATAGGTTCAGCGTTTGCAAGCCACATCTCTGTATACTTATTTATGTACGAGGTAATCAGCTAAAAATCCACAAACATTTTTTATCAAATTCCAACCTCATAGCTTCTATCAGAGCTGATTTGAGAATACTTTAACTATGTTGGCAAACTGTGGCATAGGAATATATCGCATTTTAAGCATCACATATTTTTGAAGACCTGTTCACATATGTCAAAAGTTCCATTCTAAGGCTGTGCCTGCAAAATGGCAAATACTTGGTAATAACCAAATTGGTATTGTTGGAGTGGGGTAATGAACACTCCTCTGGCTTTTCATGAAAACCCCAGATTGACAGCCTCTTCATTTGTTCTGAACCCTTGTCCTGAGTATATTAATTCACATTCTGATTTTTTGTTTGCAAATATGGTTAACATGTCTTTCTGCTTACCACAGAAACCCCAAGAAATCTGAACACCAATAACTTGGAAAGGAAGCTTCTATGTATGATATAGAGTAGATGGTTAGAGTTGTGATTCTCACACTTTTTCACTAAAAACATCCTGTAAACAGAAGAAAATTCTTACCTGAAAGTCTATGAGTATAACCTGGTGAAAAATAACCTTTTACCTTCAGATTTTAGGTACATATAAATGATATTTTTAAGGAAGATTTTTTGGATTGTGAAAGTGCCAAGACATGTTTATTGTAAAACTTTTGAAAAGTACAAAAAAAGTTTTTAACCTTAATAATTGTAAAACTTGGATCTACTTCCTTCTAACCTTCTTTTCTGGGTGTATCGTTGCATAATGGAGATCATATTCTATATTATGATTTGTGCCCAACTGTTTTATTAACAAATAAGCACTTTGTTATCTTGTTAATGATTATATGACATTCTATGCTATATGTATAATTCATTGTTTTGGGTTATTATTGCCAGTCACTTAAGTTTAGGCAGTCATGTTAATTACCCATCTTTTTAGCCTTTTGAATTATTTTTCCTATAATTTGATAATATACTGACTGTAAACAAATTTATTTTCCTGAAAGTAAATTAACAGAATTAGGTATAAGTAATTTGTAAATAGTGGGGTGGCCATACATTTCTCATACAACCAGGTGACTTTGTGCAAAATACCGAAGCTCATACAACCAGGTGACTTTGTGCAAAATACCGAAGCTCATATGTGCAAAATACTGAAGCTCAAAATTTTATAGATGGCTTGCATGAATAGTCTTAAAGTCACAGCATAGTGAATACTTTATGAAAAATGAAGCTCGTGGTTTTCTTTTTGGAGAGCAATCTCAACCCCAATTTAGGCCATTTCCTTAGCGATTCTTTGTTAAAGTACCATTTTCCATATCCTTTTGAGGGCAGAAGGGACACTGTTATTAGCAAGAATGGCCCACCTGCTTTTCTTCTCATTTAAACCACAGACCTAATGAAGCTGTGCTCTTAGTTGCCAGGCTCAGAGGCATCAATCTATTTACCTTGGAGGGTTCCTTGGCCTCATTCACCAGCATCTCTTTTGAGCCTGGTTTACTATACGATGATAGATAATAGCCAAAGGTAGTATTGGTATAAATGTGTTGGTTTTTAAATATATTCTTAAATGACTTTAATATGAACAATAATAATGGGTAACTTACTGAGCACATATAAATGTGCCAGGCATTGGATCCATGCATTATTTAGGTTATCTCTTTCTTTCTCATACTTTGAAGTTGGAACTTTGATTATTTCCATTTTACAGTTGTAGAAAAGTGAGTTGTAGAATGGTGAAGTCACGTGTCCCATGCTGCAGATAAAGGGCAGCAGAATTTGTGCCTGCCTGCACTGTCTCCAAGCCAGTGCTTCTAACCACCAGCTGTACCACCTCCACTGTGCCATTATACTTCCTTACAAACGTCATTGGAAATAGAAAATCTTAAGGGAGTAATTAATGTCAGAAGGCCCCTTTTGAGTCCTTGGGTTTTTTTTTTATGGCCTCCACCTAACCATGGACTCCTAAGACCCTGCCTCCACTGTAGGGTGTGTCTGTGAGTAGACTAGGGACTTGAACAGGACATCTGCACAGGTCGTATAGAAGCAGCCAGTCTTACACAGGGGTCATTGGGGAGTAAGGGAGGAATTTAACAGAAAAGATTTGGGAAAAGATGCTACTTTACCACTAGAAATAAAACATGATCATGTCAAAATTGGTGAATGAAGAGTAAGATACACCTAGAGGTTTTTCTTTGTTTAGAAGTGGGAGGTCTTTTCAGGGATTCATGAGAAATTTTGGAGGAGATTGGATATATTTGTTGAAACTCAAATATGGCTTGCTAAAGAATGGAAAGTTACCATGTGTTTCTTATCAATGGATAAGAACCCTCTAATCTATTGGTGATTATAACTCCATCATCTAAGATGAACTAGGGTGAACAGAAAATCATTAATAGGCCATTTTGGAAGCTGTTTTATTAATAATTGATTTTCTTACAGTTTACAACATGGCCTTTTTCTGAGTTTCTACTCACTTTGGTTCATCTTAAAAATGGTTTCACTAATAACTATTGATGACCTTGAATGGGACTAACTAATCCATTATAAAGTAATCACATGAATTTATGCTTGATGTCAGAGGTCACCTTTGTCTTCTAAATGCAGAGCTGGCAATAATTTGCTAGTTGGTCAGGAAACAAAAGTAATGCTTTGCAACTAGTAGTGAAATCTGTTCATTTCTGTGGGTTTTTTTACGTTACTTTACTTACTTTTAAAGAAATCAATGAATGTACTGTGAACCCTGATATCTGTGGAGCAGGACACTGCATTAACCTACCAGTGAGATATACCTGTATATGCTACGAGGGTTACAAGTTCAGTGAACAACAGAGGAAATGTGTTGGTAAGAGAAAATTTTGGTTGACTAAACTATTATATATCAAACATTTGTATGTTTAGAACATTTTTTTCTTAGACCAGCCATTTCGGGAAAATGTTACTGGTTTAATTTTTTTAAATGTTTATCCCTTAGCTCGGGGAGCTTTCTCTTACCTCTTTGTTCAACATTTGTTTACCTCACCAAATGTAATACATTTACATAAAGGTGAAATAATTTCCAAAAGCTTTTTGGATAAAGTAAACAAAATATGAATTCCAGAAACAGCTATGGAAAAACATGTATTTAGCAAAAACAAATTAACATTAATATATACTGCACCGAAGAATTACATTCATTTACGCACATAAGATTTGATTTTTTTAAAGGGATTTTTAATTGAAAATCCATATATGCTGGCCTGAAGGTGTCAGTCAATTTAGAAATTTAAGGATCTCATATATGCTCCTTTTGGGGAAAAAAATGTGTCTCAAAAAGATATGCAGTAGAGTTAAGAAAATCATGCTAATGTAACTCTAAATTTAATTTTCTTCTTTTTTTTAAGAAAAAATTCAGCACTGAATTATAAGGCCAGTATAAGCATTACAAAGGCACCTATCTAATTAATGCTACTTTAGAATATGAATTTTGCTGTTTGGTTTGTGTGTATGGTGGGGGAAGGAGACAGCCACCTGCTCCGTAATATGGCTATTTCCTTGTCATTTGCATATATTGTATGCATTACATTTAGAACCTAGAATATGAAGTTGAAAAGTCAACAGAGATGACCTAATCCAACTCTACCCTTGTGCATGGAGGAATAGTCTCGTGGCATTTCCCTGCTGACAGCAAATTCCGTTGCTTGGATGTCTCTTGTTATCAGGAGAATCCTTATGTGTTGAACTGAAATCTGTCTCTTTGAAACCCCAGTGTCATGGTTTTGTAGTTTTAGCCTTTGAAGCGATACACAGTAAGCTGCTTCTCTCTTCCAGTCACAATCCTTCAAGTATTTGAGGAGAAGGATTGTGTCTCCTTTTAATATTTGCCTCAGTTATAAAGATTGGGTGGTAGGTACCCAGGGCATAATACAATGGTATTTTACGGAACAGGGAAACTAAGTTTTTGCTACACAGAACTAATTTTTTTATATGTATTTTTGTTACAGATATTGATGAGTGTACTCAAGCCCAACACCTCTGCTCCCAGGGCCGCTGTGAAAACACCGAGGGAAGTTTCTTGTGCATTTGCCCAGCAGGATTTATGGCTAGTGAGGAGGGCACTGACTGCATAGGTAATGGCAGTGTTCTTCCTGATTATAAATTCTTAGATCTGAGTTTTTAGATCCTCTAAGACTGTCTGTTCAGTGCTTATTCAGACAACCCAGAAATTTTTATTAAACACTTACCATGACAGCACTCTGCTAGATCCCGGGTGATATAAAAATGGATTTTTTTTCCTAACATTTTTGAAGAAAGATTGTCAAATATGTGCACAGACAAGATGCATTAAATGTTACTTTTGGACCACCCTGCATGAATCAAAACTGGGTGATTTTGATGTGTGTCAAATCGAAAGGAAAGTAGAAATCAGTTACTTCATTACTATATTTGAGCTAAGCTGGGAGATGGGAAGGGTTTGAAAGAATTTTGGAAAACAGAACTCAACAATGCTTTCTGCTCCTCATAGATGTTGACGAGTGCCTGAGGCCGGCCATCTGTGGGGAAGGGCGCTGTGTCAATACGGTGGGGGCGTTCCGGTGTGAATACTGCGACAGCGGGTACCGCATGACCCGGAGAGGCCATTGTGAGGGTGAGTCTGCCGATAGTGCTGAGCACACATGACCGTGATGTGTAGGCTTGGTAGGCACCTGGCCTGGTGCTTGCTTCCTTCCACACTCCGTGCATGACACCAGTTTATCCAAGCTCTTTCTGCTTCCTGGATGCACAGGCTCTTTGCCTCCACCTTTCAGTGACTCTGTTGGGATTATTTTCCGTCTCCATGCTCTCATTATTTTTCACCTCAATATCTCCCTTTCTGGTATTCGGAGTTAAATCACCGTAGAACAATTAATTGCATCATATTTAGTACAAACCCAGACTTAATGACAGAGTCCAGACCATTCATCTGGGAACATGGTACCGGTGTAACCAGTGTTGATTTTTTTGTTTTGACCTTTTCACCTGCTTACATTCCTTTGTCTCCACTGCTTTCTTTCACATTTGTTCTGGGACTTTCTCACAGACTCCCTAAGAACCATGGTCTGACCAACTCTTGGTCAGATTCCAACTGTGCTAGATAAAATTTTATTATTGAGCACAGCAACAAGTTTTCTGTATAGAAATGTTATAAAAATATTTATAGTGTGGTCACAGTTATTATCCTTTTCATATTTCTGTTCACGTTTGTGTCAAAGTTGCTTTGGTTCTTTTTGAAACCACCGTGGCAAGACCAGGCACTGTGGCTCATGCCTGTAATCCCAGTGCTTTGGGAGGTTGAAGCTGGCAGATCACTTGAGGCCAGGAGTTTGAGACCAGCCTGGCCAACATGCTGAAATTCCCTCTCTACTAAAAATACAAAAATTAGCCAGGTATGGTGGCACACACCTATAACCCCAGCTACCTGGGAGGCTGAGGAACAAGAATCACTTGAACCTGGGAGGCAGAAGTTGCAGCGAGCTGAGATTGTGCCACTGCACTTCAGTCTAGGTGACCGAGCAAAACCTTGTCTCCAAAATGCAAAACAAAAAAACCCACTATGGCACTTTTTTGCAATAATTTTCATGAAGAAATATAATGACCTTCTACTGAAAGCCTGCCATGGAAATATGAGAATGAAGATGCACAGGGTCTTTGAGGGTATGTGAGCATGGTGCTGGTTCCTTGGGGTTCCCTGTCTGTTGGTCAGCAGAGCCTAATAGAGCTGGGCTCTATTAGTTGGGGTGGGATGGACTAGGTTGGCACAGCCAGCCCTCAGCTGTCCCCTGGCTTCTGCATGTTGGTTTTCTTCAGTGCTGTAATGACCCGGGCCTGGAGGGAGAGCTAATTAGACATTTTTTGGCAGCCTACACTTGACTCTCCTGCTGGCATCTTGCCTTGGCCCCCTGGGTTCTAATCTAGAGACAAGTGGGAGCGTTTTATGTTGCTGGATCTCTGATCAGCTTGGATCAGAACGGAGCCTTGTAGAGGCTACAGAACAAGCGCAGGTGTAAAGGGTCTCCACTCTCCTCTTCCAGGGAACTCTCCTCTGCTGTAAAGAGGCAGCGTGGGATGGGGAAGAGTGAGGACAGTGGGATCAGCTCACCACCCCCACACATAGTAATGGCCTGATTCGCAGCTCCTTACTTTGCCCCTTTGAAACGTGGTACATCACCTGTAAAATGGGAGCCATGAAGTTAACTTTCTGGGTTTTCATGGAAATAATTTCATGTTGCTATAACTTGTATGATGGCTGTTACTTTGTTAGTTAAGTTACAGTTTCTTTAAATCTCGCCCATCCTTGACTCCTTTTGTGATTGTATCGATCTCAGTACCTCTGTAGTTGCGGGGAGGGCTTTAAAAAAACAGGTGATAAGTTTATTTGCCAAGCATTTATATGCAGAGCAATATCCTCCAGCCCCCACCAAAGAAGTCAAGCACTGATTCTTAAGTGCTTAGATAGATCAAGAATGGGAAGATAAGATACTTAAGTAATAGGATGAAAACTTATAGAAAAGAGATTGGAAAATTATGTACTTAAATTGAAAGCTTGTAGGAGAATATTAGGTAATACTCAATATATTAAAATTATTTAGCAGAAAGATAACTGAGGTTCCCTGGATAAATAATATATAATTCTATCCCGCATGAAAAGGCTTGAAATGAAGGAGCCAAGCAACGTGGCTGTTTTCAAATTTCATCATGGACTAGAACCAAACGTCCCCGGGCTTCTGGCTCACTGAAGATTTTCTCAGCTGTCACTAACGAAGTTACTTTCAAATAGCCCTGGTCTCCAAGGAGTCTATTGTAGTTCACAGACATTATCTCATGCATCCTTACTTTATTCTGTCAAGATATTACAAGGCAGGTAGTTGCTAATTTATGTAAGAGGGCAAAGCAGAGCTGAGAGCAGCTAGAAATTCAGGGACGTTATCTTGTATTGCTCAACATTGCACCTTATTTATTAGACCAGCCTGTCTCAATGGCATTCTCTGATATAGCAGTTGTATTTCTATTTCTTGAAAATATCCCATTCAGAGGAGAATGTGATGCTATTTGGAAAATGAAACTGGCAAGCATCATCTTTTGTAGAACAAGAAGTCCCAGAACATCTGACCTAAAAAACCACTATGTGTCATTGGCTATTGGCAAGAATTTTTACTGATAGAAAAAAAAAATTATAACACTGACCTGGTGCTTATTTTGTTAATATCACCTTCAGCTTTTTCACTTTAAGCATCTTTTCACATGTCTAACATTATGCAATAGGAGATAATTTTTAAGTATTTACTAGAATGTAGATATCAAATACCCATGGATATTTAGTGGACCCTTTCTCTCTCTTTTCTTTTCTCTCTCTCCCTTTCTTTCTCTCTCTCTCTTTCTTTCTTTCTTTCTTTCTTTCTTTCTTTCTTTCTTTCTTTCTTTCTTTTCTTTCTCTCTCTTTCTTTCTTTCTTTCTTTTTTCTTTCTTCTTTCTTTGTCTTTCTTTCCTTCCTTTCTTTCTCCTTTCTTCCTTCCTTCCCCTTCCCCTTCCCCTTCCCCTTCCCCTTCCCCTTCCCCTTCCCCTTCCCCTTCCCCTTCCCCTTCCCCTTCCTCTTCCCCTTCCCCTTCCCTCCCTTCCTTCCTTCTTTCTTCATTTATGTCCTGAAGATCTGTTTATATTTTAAGTACAATTAAAGGTCATATATATATATATAGTGTTTTGGGACACTTAAACCTTAAATCCATTCATATGAATTCAAAATCCACCTCCACACAAAACACTTATTTCAAATGCAGCTAGAAGCCACAGTGTTACCACTGATTTTAAACTGTTGAACTCTCTCCTGTATCTTTTTCCTCATTTTATTGTTTCAACAATTCTTAAAAATGCCTAAAGCTGTCGTAGTAGTTATCTCTGCAACAGACTTAACCATATTTTAGGTGATTTTTTTCTCCCAAAATTGGAAAGAATGATGATTAATAATCAGTTAGCTGTGAATATGAAAAGTAAGTATTTTTACCAGAAAATATTACCATATGGTCATATCACCATGTTTTCTGGAAAGGCTGGGAAGTATGTGATGAGTTCACTCGCTCCTAGTGTTTTTTTTCCACCTCCAAAGAATTCCTGTCATATGAAAGATTTTAAATTATTCAAACCTAGGATGTTCTTGGGCCCATTAAACCAAAGTGAGGATTTCCCTAGAGCATCCAATGTCTGCAGATAGAACCTCTAGCTGGGTGGATATATGGCTCCCTCACCCTCATCCCAATCCCTTGTATTTCTTTCTGGAAAGCTGTGCTATTACTTGAAAGGTTTCATGTCCAGAAATTGGCCCTAAAGGCGGTGCCAACTCCCAGAGTGGTGAAGGAAGATCCAGCTAGTTGAAGAACTGGGGCCAGGTTCTTCCTTGGAATGTGTGCAAGTATTTTAATTCAGGTATGCTTGACCATGTATTATTGCCATGTATTTAAATATAGACCCAATGTCTCACTTACCCAATTGTTGTTTTTCCCACCAAAATGTAGATAGAACATGCTTTTTTCCCCCTTCATCACAAAAGATTTTGCTTTGGGATTGTAATAAAAGGTTCATGACCTAGCTTTTTGATATTTTAGATATTGATGAATGTTTGAATCCAAGTACTTGTCCAGATGAGCAGTGTGTGAATTCTCCGGGATCTTACCAGTGTGTTCCTTGCACAGAAGGATTCCAAGGCTGGAATGGACAGTGCCTAGGTAGGTACTATAGTGTACTTATCAAAGGTTTGTTTCTTCTGCATGCCCCATTTTTCGATAGAGTGCTGTAATGCCAATAGAGCCCTCTTCCAAAATGAAAAAACGAAATCTTATATCATTCTAAGAAAAGTTCCCAGTAACTTCTAACCATTGAGAAAATAAGAAAATGACTTAGCATGAAGGATGTAAAATTCTAGGTGGGGCAGATAATTAGGATTGAAACAAACTGTTGTTCTTAATGTGATAAATATCCAAAACCAAATAAGATAGTAAGAACTACAGGAAGGAAGAGAGATGGAGAGCAAAACACTTAAAAAGAAGCATAAGACTCATCTACCACAGACAAGTAGAATTAGGTAAAACACACACGCACACGCACACACATTTTCAACAGAAGTAGCAAAAGTAGTGCCTTAGGCACTGAGGAAGATACAGTGACAAATTTGCTTTGATTGTAATTAGCTGTGCTGTAATTCGCTCTCCCCTTAATGGTTTGCATTTGTGTCTACCCTGTAATCTTTTTTCCTAAAACTTGAACTCTTTTCCATTCCACACCAGAACTCTGACTATGTGAGTTAAACTTTTCCTTCCTTCCTTCCTTCTTTCCTTTCTTCCTCAAATGCTTAAGAATTTACTATAGGCTATGCATGGTGGCTCATGCCTGTAACCTCAGAACTTTGGAAGGCCAAGGCAGGAGGATCACTTGAGGTCAGGAGTTTGACACCAGCCTGGGCAGCATAGCAAGACCCCATCTCTACAAAACATTTAAAAAGTTAGCTGGGTATGGTGTTGTGTGCCTGTAATCTTAGCTACTTGAGAGGCTGAGGTAGGAGGATTGCTTGAGTCCACAAGTTTGAGGTTTCCGTGAGCTGTGATTGTGCCACTGCCCTCCAGCCTGAGTGACAGTGAGATCCTGTTTCTAAAAAAAGAAATAAAGGCAAAACCTACTGTGTATCCACAGAGTTGTACTAAGTTCTGGGATAGATTGAGGGGAAAAACTGATATGACCCCTTCCTTTGGGTGTCTTACTTACTGTCTGATGGGGGAGACTGACATGTACCCAAACATCTCACAGATCGATGCCAACTTACAGATGAGACAAGCACTAGAAAGGAGGTTCTATGATACTATGAGAGCGTATGGTAGAATGGGCTGCCCTTAGGAAAATTCTCGAGTTGAGGTTCAACTGGCGAGAGAGTGGGAGGGAGAACATTTCGGGCACAGTAAACAGCATATGCCAGGGGCTTGTGGAAGAAGAAGAAAGCGGAAGGCCAGTGTAGCTAAAGGCCAGAGAACACGGGAAGATTTGCTGCAAAATGAGAGGACAGACCACTGAATAATTTAAAGCCTTCTTAGTCCTGTTAAAACTGGCTGTCTTCATTCTCATAGCTCTGGGAAGACATTTAGATGTTTTAATGAGGATTGCCGCACTCTCACTTTTAAAGCCTTAGTCTCATCACCAATCAGCATCAGCTCAGCCTCTGTAGCTGGTGCAGGGAGCTCCCTGTCCTGAGCCCCTAAGCCCATCCCCAGCCAAGGAGTCTCTACCGATGGAGTTGTGAGATGGAGATCTTGGCCGAAAATAAGAAAAGATTTTTATTCATTAGTTGTTTATTTGATAAGCAATTGTTTATGTAACTGGTGCTGGTCAGAAAGTATTAATACAAATGATTTCAGTTTTTCCATTTGGCCTTAATTTCATAGTTGACTATCAAGGTTCCATGCGTATTCTCATTTTCAGCTCCTGATAAATAATCTAGGAGCAGAGCCTGAACTCTACCTTTCATAATAGTAGTATAAACACAGCCCTGATTCATGAATTTATAGTGGAATGTGACTGACCAAATTGGCAAGTGATTGCTCTTCAACATAAATAATACTAAATGAATTCTTATACCTACATGTGCATATATATATAAACTTCAATGACAGAAGCACAGCACCTCATTTAAAACTAATTTTACTTTTGTCAACCAGATGAATAGAATCATAAGCAGAATTATTAGATCACAGCATTTCTCAATTCAGCCAAAGTCCCACATTTAGCCCCTTGTTTTGCTATTGCTTTGCTGAGGTCGTGTATATTTCCTATCGTTAAATGGAGGCAGTATCCTTTATCTTTCTGCTTGGGTAAAATTTTAGGCTCTGCATAATCTACAGATGAAGCCACTCCCCCAAGATTTAATTGCAGTTCCATCCATTGTTCATATTGGACTTCCAGCTCTTCTAAATTTCTCATGAGGGCCTTTGCAGATTATACTGAAATAGATTTTCCATCTTAATTTTTTATAGTAGTAGAGCTTTCAAATGTTGAGAAGTTGACTGTGACAAAAAGCAGATATTGCAGCATGCCTTTCTGCTTACATTGAACCAATGGGTGGGTTGGATCTTTCTGCTAATCTCCGACCATGTGAATGACTGCCTAGCCCTATCTTTGTACTTCTGGTACTCTAAAATACCTTTCAGAAGGTGCAGTCTTGTCTTAAGCCTAGTTTGGAGTCGAGCTCATCACTAACATAACTTGATATCTATTCCTTCTTTTAACAAATACTGAGTGTCTACCATGTGCCAGGTATTTTTCCAGAACACTGGGGATAGGGAGTGAATAAAATAAAGTTTCTCCCCTCATTGTAGTTATACTCTAGTGCTTACATTGTGCTTACAAATAAACGCATAAGCAAGTACAATATATGGGATGTCAGATGAGAAGCATGACCTGAAGAAAGGTAAAGAAAAAGACACAGAGTCTTTAGAGATCCCGTGGTGGTCAGGATAGTCAGATGCTAAGTGACTAACATGCTATTCCTTGCTAGTCATTTGTTTTGTCTCTAACAGTTACCTGTGACTTTTTTTTATGTCCTTTTGGTTCTGGTAACTTAGGATATATTGATGAGTTTTTTGCTCCAATTTTTAATTGGAAATTTGTGTGATGACATTAAAGACTCTGAAAATTTCCTGTGATCACACCATTTTGGCGAAAAATCCTACATTTGGCATTTGTTGGTTGCCATCTGTAGAGATAATAATGTGTATCTCACAGGGCTGCTCTGTTCCATAATCTTAGTATCTTTTTTCCTGCAACTCTCCTCTCACTGACTACATATTTTTACATTGTTATAATCAAACATGTACAATGTTTTATATGACATTACTTACATTTGGCATTGTGCTTATAGTTTTTTTCTAAACTCATCTATCTTTGTGTTGATTTGACTCTTTTTCTATTGAATGACTTCATTAAGCATTGCTATTCAACCCCTGTATTCTGCAGGGATTTTATACCAATTTCACTTTCTGCCTCTTTCACAGACTAAATGATGAACTTGGTGAAACCATTAATGGCCTCTTTGTATTCGTGCCATGTAAGCTGGCTCTTACTGATTGATGCTTCTCCTTGATTTGAATTAGAGCAGAAATTGTTTTGGGCAGAAATAGGCAAAATGTTAGCAGGTGTCGTCTGAGGGACTACATTTTTTCCCTGGTATTTAGTTCAGGTCGTACAATCCCTCATCCTCAATAGTTTCTTATCCACTTCCAATATCTATCATTTCAGACTCTACCTAACACACATCATCCCTAATGCTTTTTGGCAACTCTTGTTGGCTCTTCTGTTACTGTAGCTTCTTCTTTCAAGTCATGGATTTCATTATTCTCTTGAGAGTCACTTTGATCATTCAGCACTGTATTCCTTGGACCTGACATTCAGCCTGGAGTTGTTGCCCGCTCCACCCCCACCTTTAATGACTATTTCGTCACTCTGGGTTCTGGCCAGTTCCAAATGGCTGTTTCAACCAGGGCCTTTCTTAAGGAAAGCCAGCTTGTCAGGTACTCAATTTACAGGTTCCTCTTGACTTGTGGAGAGCTGGCCCAATTCAAACCCGATGAGAGCTGTCCCTCAAGGAAACTCTCTAATGCTTAATTATTTAAAGATACATTTGATATTGCTAATGTAGAGATCTTGGTTCCCTGAATTTAGACAGTTTGGGCTGCATGACCTCTCTGAAGCTTAGCTTTGTTATTTGCGAAACAGGGATTGAAATACTTGCTGCATAAGGTTTATTGTCAGAATGACATAAGCAATATGAAGCACCTAGTAGGCACCTGACACATAGTGGGACCCAGTCCATGCTATAACCCTTCTTCCTCCAACTGTTACCCTCCTCTTTACTGCGCTTGTCCTCAAACGTAAGAAATGCAGTAGTAATAACTGATACTTGGTAAAGTAAATTGTGTATCACATCCTTCTATATAACTATATTCTCTTTGGCTTTTTGAAGCTCATGTCATATATATTTTTTAATTCTTCCCATGTCATTGGAGCATTCTTTTATGAATTGAAGTAATTTTGTGGTTTCCATTCGATGTCTCCCATCCAAATACTAACTGGGCTCAACCCTGCTTTGCTTCCAAGATCAGACAAGATAGTGCACGTTCAGTATGATATGTCTGTTGACTCCTTCCAACTTCTTATTGTTTCTTAGGTGGAATGTATTTCTTGGGAGCCATGATACTTCTCTGTAGGGTTATTAGTAATTCCTAACAAAGGTTTAGGTGTCTGTAATAATGCCGCTGTTTCCATTCCATTCCTTTATGTCTTTGCTCACCTTCACAAGGCAGAATATGCCACCCATTGAATATATGCAGCTAGCCTTTTGGGGGTTCACTTTATTGTCCTTTGTAGTTCAGTTCTTGATAGATCTTGTAATCTGGTAACACAAATTTCTGAGGTTTTTTTCAGAGTCATCTTTCTTTTTTAGTTCCTGATTAAGTTGAGAATGACTTTCTGACTCCCATTTAAGCTCTCTGAATGTAGGTCTTAGTTGTTTGAAGAATTTAGTATCATTAAATCTGCTTGACAATTGATTAGCTACTGTCTTAACCAAGACCTGGCACAGAGAACTTGAAGAATAAACTTGGACACAAAACATGGAGAGCTCATTGTTCTAGAAGTTCTTTTTACACTAGGATTTGTTTTCAGATTTGAAGATTCAGTATTAACTTCAGTGGCTTATATGAATATTCATAGATGAATCTGAAATTGAAGACTTGGTACAGCAGGTATTTGTTTTATAGAAGATTGCAACTGAGTACAACATGTACCTTTTTCATATTTTATGTATAGACATTAGCATTATCCCTAACTGATTATATGCTAAAGGATGCTTCTAATCAATCACTAAGCTATTTATTAAGCACTTGTCTATGTATCTCCTGTATACCAGAGAAGATTTGCGATTATTAAAACAACAACAAAAAACAAACTTTTGAAAGCAGGGAGCATGGTTATTGGGAACATTAATTATTATAACAAAGCATTTCTCATTATATAGTTTATGAAGGTTTTGACGTGATTGTGTCATTTGATCGCCACAGTAATTATCCCTACAGTACAAGTGTGGAAATTGATTCCCAAACAAGTGAATGGGCTTACTAAAGGTTATAGGTAATGAATATCAGAACTAGGATGTGACCCCCTATCTTTTTTCTCTAAATCCAATGTTTTGTTCTGTACAGTATCTCATATACCCTTTGTGTACACATGAGAAAACTAGAGAACAAAACAATATAATGAAGACAATAAGGAAAATAAAAGTGCATAGAATGGGGAAAGCCACATGGGCTGGAATCAACCCTTGCAAACAGCAGTAATAATGGTTCGGGGATGGCCAGGCATGGTGGCTTACGTCTGTAATCCAGCACTTTAGGAGGCCAAGACAGGCCGATCATGAGGTCAGGAGTTGGAGACCATCCTAGCTAACACGGTGAAACCCCGTCTCTACCAAAAATACAAGAAATTAGCTGGGCGTGTTGGCACACACCTGTAGTCCCAGCTACTTGGGAGGCTGAGGCAGGAGAATCCCTTGAACCCCGGGGGCGGAGGTTGCAGTGAGCTGAGATTGCACCACTGAACTCCAGCCTGGGCGACAGAGTGAGACTCCCTCTCAAAACAAACAAACAAACAAACAAACAAACAAAACAATGGCTTGGGGATTCTAGTGTTTGAGATGGCCAGTCTGCACCACAGGTAGTGGCAGTTGAGTTTTTCTGAAACATAAAATGTTTCTTTGGAAAGGTGAGGGAGGAAGCCAATAATTTGGTGGGATTAGTGATGTGATTTTTCTGAGATCATCCTTGGCTCTTTATGTAGGATGTGCACAGCATTCGTTGGTTCTTCTCCAGTTCTGAAAAGCAGTGATGATTCTTTGAGGATTATGTAACAAATATTTGTCAGCAGCTCTGCTGCTACTACCACATACTTTAACTTCATCAGAATTGACAGAGGAGGTGTGAGATTCTGAGGATTTACTATACCCTGAGTGCAGTTGAGGTAGTTTCATCACACTGGCCTGACAAGCATCTGTCTCTCATTTTGCCATGCTTGCTTTTCTGCCAAATATGTTCTCCCATCTTCTTTAGTATAAAAGATGATGTGTGAAGAATAGTTGAGGAATCACTGAAGTAATGGCACAGTTGGAGTAGGGGGTAATCCTGTGTTTTCATACAGCTATAGTGCTAGAATCAGATGCTTTATCCCTGTCTCAAGTGGTACTCACTCACTGAAGCCTATATTGGTGATTAAGGAACAAATTGAGGTTGGATAGCCTCAGAGAAATAATTGGCTATGTTGACATATTCATCTCATTGAAAGTACAAGATGTAATACAGGTAAATTATTGCTCCAGGACAAATTCTAGCCAACCCAAGCAGCTGCTACATGAAGTGTAAAAGAGCACAGGCTAGGGAGAACATGACTGGGTGACATCAGCCACTGAATACCCTTTGTACATGGTGGGTTATGCCCACCGGGGAGGGACTTGAGACAGTCTGGTATGTTCCCAGGATATCAGAAAGGGAAATTTTAAAAAGGTTCTTCACCCAGTTGAATTACACCCCAAGACAATGAGACAATGAGCCGGTGGGATTAGTGGCCAGCTGAGCATCATCTCGGTGAAATTGTGGAGAATTGACAGTTACCAGAGGATGTGGAGAGAGTAATATTCTCATTTCCCCCTAAAAAGAAAAGAAGGTGGAGTCTGGGAATTAGTGACCACTGAACTTCATGTTAATCTTGACAAAGAACTATAGAATGCATGATTCAAATGATGAGGTGCAACGTTTTTTAAAGGGAAGTGGTGATTATAAGAATATCAGCCAGGATTCATCCAGGATAAATCATGCTAGACTGTCCTGAGTGCCTTTTCTGATTAGACGAGTAGACCAGGAAATCCTGTAGGCATGACACATCTAGTTTTCAACAAAGCATTTGTTACAGTCTCTCTGGGCACTGTAGATGAGAAGGATCAATTTGGACTGCGTGAAAGGATAGTAAGATGGATGCATATATCTTTTTTTTTAATGCTTGTTTTTACTTTTATTTACATATTTACTTTTGAGACGGGGTCTTGCTCAGTTGCCAAGGCTGGAGTACAGTGGTGCAGTCACATCTCATTGCAGTCTTGACCTCCTGGATTCAATTGATCTTCCCACCTCAGTCTCTCACCACCATATCCATCTAAATTGTTTTTGTTGTTGTTTTTTAAGAAATGGGGTCTTCCTTGTTGCCCAGGCTGACACATGCTTTAAGATGGATGCATAAATATTCGAATTACCTGCCTGCCAAGTCTGATCTGATACCTCTGCAAGTTTCTTATTCTGGGAGGTTTAATTAATTCAGTGAGTGGCAATGCCAGATCGCTGTCTCAAAAGCCCATTGGTAAACTATTTGAGGTTTACAATCCAAGGTCTCATCCAGGCTAGAGTGCAGCGGCATGATCACAGCTCACTGCAGCCTCTGACCTGGGCTACAGTGATCCTCCTGCCTCAGCCTCCCAAGTAGCTGGGACAACAGGCATGCATCACCACACTCAGCTAATTAAAAAAAAATTTTTTTTTGTAGAGACGGGCCTGCTATGTTGGTCTCAACTCCTGTTCTCAAGCACTCCTCCCACTTCAGCCTCCTGAGTTGCTAGCATTACAGGCAAGAGCCACTGCACCTGGCTAGAACTAATTTTTCTATCAACACTGTTTTTTATGATAAGTTTCCTAACTGAGATAAAACACAAAGACCTGTTGAACTCATTATGTATATCCACTGGAAGAATTTGGGTAATATGAGTATTCTGTAAGACCGTATCTTACAGTAAGACAAATTTTAAGCTTCACCATGAAAACCAGAGCCGTAATCATCTACCTCTGCTATAGCAATAAGGCAGCCATCAGGTGGGTGGTGGGGTGGGTGAGGACCACCTGCTTCCTTCATAACCTATTTTGTGTTGCTATAACAGAACACCTTGAGACTAGGTCATATATAAAGAAAAGAGGTTTATTTATGTAGTTCATCGTTCTGGAGACTGGCAGATTCAAGATCGGATGGCCACTTCCGGTGATGGCCTTGTGTTCTTTTTAATATGCTGGAGAAGTGGGAAGTAAATCAAGTATATGCAAAGAGAGCAAAACACAGAGACAACCTCACTTTATAACAGTCCACTCTCTTGGGAACAATTTCATTCCCATGAGAACTAACCCAGTCTCCAGAGAAAGACATTAACCCATCTTAATTACCTAATCATCTCTTAAAGGCACAAGGCACCACTTCCCCATACTCCCACCTTGACAACCAAGCCTCAATGTGAGTTTTAGCTGGGACAAACCATTTTCAAAGCATAGCATTTCTGATGGCATTGATGAGAGATCCTCCCAAGGGTTGGAAGCTAGAACTATGGGGTCACGCTTTCTGCTGTCATTACCACCCAGGGCTCCACAAATTTGTGTCCTTGACTAAACTGAAGAACACTGAAAACCATTGAAGGTTTTTAAAGTAGAAGAGCCAACACCGTTGATCAGATTTGTATTTTAGAAAAAAGTTTATTCTATCTGCAAGCTGGATAATGGATTAGAGAAGCCAAGTCTTAGAAAAACAAATTAAAAGACTTTGGCAGTAACTCAGGTGAGAACAAATGAAAGTAGGTGAATTAAGAGAGATTTGACAGGGATATTGATGTGCCTGGGCAATCAACAATGTGAGGAAAGAGGGAGAATAAAAGTAAGGACTCTAGAAGGTATAACTCCCGGGTTTCTGACTTGGGCATTTCAGTAGGTAATGGTAATAGATATTGGTATGGAAAATAACATAAAGAAAAGAGATGGAGGGGTCAATTTTGGCCATAAAGACTCAGAGGTATCTGGGGGACATCAATGAGATATCCAGTAGACTGACCAGCTTTATGCATGGCTCTCCAGTTTAGGAGAGAAATCTGGACTAAAGATGCAATGCTGATTAATTTTACCCCATTTGTATCCACCAAGTGTTTTTATGTGTGGCTGCTCTCTGGAGACCTTCCTTCTTGGTAGAGATGCTTTAGTTATATTTTACTGTCTTGCTGTTTTCTCAGGAGCATAATCTCATTAAGCCATGTACTTTCAGTTCAAACTGTTCTGTCTACAGTGATTGGCTTGACAGAATTCTGGTTTCATGCAATTATGTCTATAATAAGTAAAAGAGAATAAACACATCAGGCTACCTGAGATATTTCAAGGCATTCTGCTTCGTCATCAGTCCTGAGTAGCCTAGAAAAATAAAAGTTTTATAAATATCTCCTAAATGGTAATCTGTAATGCCTATTAATTTACTTTACCTAGAGAAAATATGGTCTTAGAGATTGATTTTGCTGTTACATTCTACAGCCTTATAAATCACTTTCCCTGGTGCATGAATAATTAAAGAGAGCAATCCATACATTTCTGAACTTGTTAACATTTTTGAAACAAAACCAGATACTAAACATGACATTTTCCTGTTGCTGTCTGGAATTTCTGTGCCTGGTGTCTAGGCTCATTCCCATTATTTACTTTGGCTCCAGTGCTTGGCTTCTTCTTTCACGTTGTTTGCCTTCAGTGTTTACAGAAGTGGATTCCCACAACCGAAGAAAGGGTGGTTAATGACTCAGTCTGGAAGTGCTATTTTTGTTGTCGTGGACTAGAGTCAGTTTACCATAATCAGTGATATTTTGTGAAAGCCACACAGAGCACCTAGGCGGTGCCATTTCCTTGGCTTTTCTCAGTATGAGAAGGGAACACACCCACGTGCACACTCACAGGTGCGTCTTTGCCATGTCTTAGTATAACTCTACTTCTGCATTCCATTTAAGAAAGAATACAGTTTTAATACAATGCAAATGCATGCAGTCTAGACCCTGGATGACTGAAGATTCGATTTGTATCGTCACTGTGCTTGTGAGTGCCTTAAGAGGGTAGAAAGCTTTACTGCTTTCGTGGTGTAGTGAGCATTGAAAAGTGAAACAAATGCTGTAACATGCCTTTTCCTCCTTGTTGGTCTGCCTTATGCTTAAGATGTTTTGATTATGTTACAACCCGCGGTAAGATTAAGCCTCAATTGTGATGTTGTTTGTGTAGTTTTAGTATTTTGCGAGTTAAGCTTTTCCTCTTTAAGTTTTTGCTTCTTGATTCTTCACTTGTATCTGTCACTGCAACATACAGCGGACCCATGCAGGGCCATTCAGATGGGGCACAGAACTTACATTTTTGTTTTTGAAAAATAATGATATGTAGTAGGAACTTAATAAATATTTTTGAATGAAATAAATAAAATTTGAGATGATTTTCAGTATAAATGCTGTTAGCAAATAATAAAAACAAACATCAACTCATACATTCTCTCTCACTTTAACTGTTCCTATCACTAGACTTAACTTTGCCTGTGACGGAAACTTGCAGTCAGGTTAAAAGGATAGGTTTGGGTTCAAATCTCAGAACCAGCATTTTCCATGTGGCCTTGAGGCTGGTTATTGAACTTCTCTGTTTCAGTTCCTTCCTCCATGAAATGGTTAAGGATTTTGTTCAGATTAAATGAGATGATGTATGTAAAGCCTTTAATGCCTACCTGTAGCAAGTGCTTGATAGAGATTAGGTGCTATTATCATCATCATCTGCCTCTTCAGCCTGTACCCTACCTTCAAACTGCCCAGTAGGCTCATATTTGTGCCCTGGCTTACTTGGTTTTCATTACTTGGATTCTCTGCCATCTTAGAGTTTTTCATTACTCTTTTTCACCTGTCGAAACTGCTCTGTGATTTCTCATGAGTCATATCTTTTGCATTTGTGAATTCTCCCATCCTACTGAATTCATCAATTTCCAAAACAGACCTCCATTCATCTTTGATTCTTTGGAAAATTCTTTCTTGTAGAGATGTTGCACTAAATCTCCCCTCTCTTCCTTCCTCCCTGCTACAACAAGCCGTCTTTACTTCTTGAATTTATTCATAGAGCTCGTTTGGTTCTGAGTTACTCTCAGAAGGTAAGTTAAAGTATAGAACCATCATCCATGCAGTTCACAACAAGCTGCTTTTCCTCCTTCAGGCTAATTTGAAAGTTTATCTTGAAGAATCTGCCTGGTCTTCTGAAGGTCTACTGTTTCCATTTCTAACCAAATTTAACTTTATGTTTTCTTTTTCTTCTTTTTTTGTTCTTTCCATTACGCAACATTCTTCAAGATGTGGACGAGTGCCTGGAACCAAACGTCTGCACAAATGGTGATTGTTCCAACCTTGAAGGCTCCTACATGTGTTCATGCCACAAAGGCTATACCCGGACTCCAGACCAGAAGCACTGTAAAGGTAAATACTTTGATCAAGTTTCCCACTTTTATTTAAACTTCACTTAAGCACAGATTAGAGCAATTAGCCTTAGAAAAGGGAACCCCACTACCTGTGTTTATTTTGACCAAGTTACTTAGAGCACATATTGGTTGGCTTGGCTGAAAGTGGCTCCTCATTGCGGTTAAACACAGAGCATATCTGTTTACATAAAGGGAAACAATGTATTTTTAGAGAGTCTGTAAACCACACATCTATTCATTTAAATATTTTATCATTATAAAAGCAGCACACAGTTGCACAACTCTGTGAATATATTAAAACCATTGAATTGTACATTTTAAATAGAATTGTATGGCATGTGAATTATATCTCCGTAAAATGGATATTAAAAGAAACCAACATGCACCCATTTTAGAAAATTTAGCAGAGAGATAAAAAAGAAAAGTAGCAATCTCACATAATCTCATTCATGAATATTCATATTTCATGGATATTGTATATAAAGATGTTATTCCATATACGTTTGTATCTTGCTTTTTGTGACTTAATAGTATATCATAAGCACCATAAGTGTTTTACATTCCATTTTTACTTTTTTCAAATGCTACTTTTTTTTAAATTTTGAGACAGAGTCTTGCTCTGTTGCCAGGCACCAGGCTGGAGTACAGTGGTGTGAGCTTGGCTCACTGCAACCTCCGCCACCCGAGTTCAAGCAATGCTCCTGCCTCAGCCTCCCAAGTAGCTGGGACTACAGGTGCGTGCCACCACGCCCAGCTATTTTGTGTTTTTTAGTAGAGACGGGGTTTCACCATGTTGGCCAGGATAGTCTCAATCTCTTGACCTTGTGATCCACCCTCCTCGGCCTCCCAAAGTGCTGGGATTACAGGTGTGAGCCATCACGCCGGGCCTCAAATGCTATTTTTAGAGACCGTATAATATTCCAGTGTATTGCCATATCACAGTTTTCTTGCTCTTCTTTAGGTATTGAACAAACAAAAAATTTTCAACTTCTCAGTGAATAAAACTAATACAGGTCTCTCTCTTTTTTTTTTTTTTGAGATGAAGTTTCACTCTGTCGCCCAGGCTGGAGTGCAATGGTGCAGTCTCTGCTCACCACAACCTCCACGTCCTGAGTTAAAGTGATTCTCCTGCCTCAACCTCCTGAGTAGCTGGGATTACAAGTGCACACCACCACACCCACCTAATTTTGGGTTTTTTTTTTGATATGGAGTCTTGCTCTCTCTCCCAAGCTGGATGGAGTGCTGTGGCACAATCTCAACTCACTGCAACCTCCACCTCCAGGGTTCTAGCAATTCTCCTGCCTCAGCCTCTTGAGTAGCTGGAATTACAGGCACCTGTCACTACATTTAGCTAATTTTTGTATTTTTAGTAGAGATGGGTTTCACCATGTTGGGTAGGCTGGTCTTGAACACCTGACCTCAGGTGATCCACCCGCCGTGGCCTCCCAAAGTGCTGAGATTACAGGTGTGAGCCACTGCACCTGGCCAGATCTCTTTTAAAAATAAACTTTTGTCTGAACTTTAGAATTATTTCCTTATTCATAAAAGTAGAATTATTGGATAAAATTTTCTGAATTTTTTTACTATTGTCTTTTTTTTTTTTAATTGACATATAATTGTCCATATTGTACATGTTTATGGGGTACATAGTGATGTTTTGATACATACATTGTACCATGGTCTTTTTACTGTTTTTACAGGAGAACATTCTCATTTCAAATGTATATTTATTTTAATTCTAAAAAGAGGTTAATATTTATTTTATATGCTTGTTCCCTTTAGTGATTCTCTGAACACTTCTAATTTTTAAACATTTATTTTATATACTTTTTACACATTTATATATACATTTAAAATTTCTCTTAATATCATTTTCCATTTCTCAGGTTTTTTATTTTTAAGTCAATGTATATGAACTCTTTATATATGTAATACATATATAAATGTATGTACATGTGGCCAGGTACAGCACTTTGGGAGGCCAAAGTGGGTGGATCGCCTGAGATCAGGAGTTCGAGACCAGCTTGGCCAACATGGTGAAACCCTGTTTCTACTAAAAATGCAAAAATTAGCCAGTTTCATACCATGCACCTGTAATCCTAGCTACTTGGGTGGCTGAGGCATGAAAATCACTTGAACCCAAGAAGCGGAGGTTGCAGTGAGCCAAGATGGTGCCACTACATTCCTGCCTGAGTGATAGAGCAAGACTCAAAATTGAGTCTCAACAATAATAATAATAAATGTATGTTCATGTAGATATACATTACATATATATTTTTGGTGATACATTATTATAATTTGTCCAAGGCTTCCCTAATTTTTCTTTTTAAGATTTTTTTTTAATTTTAATTTTTTTCTTATGGTCAGATCTGTGGACTTTTTTCTTTTCTGTTTACTTTTACATCTAAAAGTATGTTCTAACAAAGGGGAAAAGAGGAAATAAGTAAAAATTTTCTTCTTTCTTAAGTGCCTCAATGTAAGTGAAGACTCTGGGGTGATAATCAATTTCTCACTATGGTAGACAAGCAGTAAGTGAATACCCTGGTATCCTGTAAGAATTGAAGCTTCTTCCACTGGCAGTAGGGAATGTGCAGGCATCTGAATTTGATGCCTCTTCCACTGGCAGTAGGGAATGTGCAGGCATCTGAATTTGATGCCTTGCTCCCATAGTATAACAGAACAACAGTAGATGTTGGCCACTCCTAGTGGAACATCTAATGTGGGTACACCTCCATTTCTCCTGGTCCCTTCTCTTTTGGCCCACATCCACAGTTTTCTACTGGCTCCTTAAGCCAGCCATCCCCTCAGACCAAATTAAACATGAGAAGCATCTGAAAGGCATTATTTCTTCACCGTACACTAGATCAGTGGTGGATGAGGATCTCAAGCCTTAGGAGTCGTTGCTAATCTTTGATTAGTTTATTTTCATATCCTGCCATTTTATCTTCTTTCTTCCTAACCTGCCTAATTTTTTTTATCTGCTTGTTGATAAAAACTCTTGCAATCTGTCCCCCTCCTTCATATTCCAAACTTACTTGTCACAGTTACATTCTTCAGCTAGCATTCTCTGACCCCTCCGAGTCAGTGTCACAACTGCCCTGTGAAGATTCTATGCTTATATGGACCCAGTGCTTGTTCAAGATTATCCTGCCTTTTACATTCATCTTCTTCCTCACAGCTTACCTGATGTGGCTCTTCCATTGTTTCATGATATGACCTTGGGTGAATAATCTCAGGTTTTCAGACATTGTGTCATCCTTAAAATTAGGGGATCGGACTCTCTAACGGGATGCTCAAAGTAGACACATGTTGATTATGAATGACTCATTACCATTGTCTTGCTCTTGACCACTGCCATCCTAGCTGAGCCTAGGAAAGACTAACTGGGGAGCCAAGACAACTAAAAATATCTAGGATTAAATTATATATTAAAATTTAGTATTTAGATGATTTTATTGAAAACAAAAAAGGCAGTATATCAGCTTCTATTCCTGATGTGTAGAAGCTGTGTGAGCTTGGATAAATTATGATATCTTACTTCACTAAACCTTACTTTCCTCATCTGCAAATAAAAGGGAGGAATAATGGTACCTACTGGAGCTGATATGAGGATTGCATGAAATAATACAGGGATAGAGATCACGTGGAGAGAATGAGTTAATGCAGGGCAGAGCATGATGTGGCAGTGGTAGTGTTTGCTAAATTAGAGGCATAAACAAAGGTTTGTTAAAGCAAGAAGTGTGTGGCAAACTCTGCTTGTATGCTTCTGGGAAAGCTTCACGAAGGTGTTACTATTTGAACTAGGTCTTAAAGTACTGGATACAAAGGGGAGTAAAACTTGGCAGGCAGAGGAAACAGCACATGCCAAAGTTCAGAGGTGAGAAGGGCTATTACTTCCACTTAGCATATAACCTTGCCCTCTACTCTGATTCTAATGGCATCTCCCCATTACAGTCTGGGATGCGTTAACTCTTCCCATGTGATCTCTGTCCCTGTATAATTTCATGCAATCCACATATCAGCTCTAGTAGGAAGCATTATTGTTCCCCTTTTTTTGCAGATGAGAAAACTCACACAGCTTCTACACGTCATAGCTAGGATCTGATGCACTGCCTTTCTTTTTAAACTAAACTCTAGACTTTACTTTGATTTCACAAGCTTTTCCAGTCACATCCTCTTTCTGTTCCAGGATCCGATCCAGGATACGACATTGCATTTAGTTTTCTTGTCTCCCCAGTGAATCTCTCCCTAGTTTTCAAGCTCTTATCAGTCTTAAAGAGTATAGCCCAGAATTGTGTAACTTATCCCCAGTCTGGATCATCTGATGTTTTTCTCATGATTAAACTGGGGCCGTGGGCTTTTGGGAAGAAGAACACAGAGGTGAAAGGCTCTGGTCATCACAGAATGTCAGGTATACTTTCACATGTCAGGTGTGTGTGATATTCTTGGCACAAAAGAAAGAAGACATTTGTCCAGCATGCCTCTTTTATTAGAAAGCTCTCTTTTAGCTTTAAATTTTATCCCTCATTAGAAAAAAAACATATTTTTATCTCTAGAATTAATCTATCTTTGTTCCTTTCGGTCATTTTAAAGACCCAAAGATCACCTTGTTCAAGATAACTGTATTGCCTCAAGTTATTCCAAGTCTATATGTCATTACTTGTCATGAATTACTCCTGACATTCTTAGCATCATAAATGAATAAGTTACATAAGAGGTCTGGCATACCCCGACAGTACTTGGAATGGAGGGTATCTCTCTGCTGCAGACATCTTCACATGGGAATGCTTAACTTGTTGTCATCTATGAGAAAGTCAAAAAGAGTCCAAAGCACTAAAAATGTTGTCAGACATTCTGTGAGATCCAGCCAGCTACAAGAGCTATTGCTGGTCTTCGGTTCGTGAACTGACATCTCAAGTATTTCATAGAATGTGCTAAAAGAAAATATGATGTAGGCTGATCTTTGCTGCCAACCATTCCTAAAGCTAAGAAACTTAGAGTGTTTGAAAGGTATAAAATGGTCTTTAAAATAAAACTTAGCTTGTTTAATTTCTCTATGAACAGGCAATAGTTGGCAGCCAGAAATTATTTATAAATAAAAGAGACTAATAACACAATTGGTGAAACCACCATTTTTAAACAACTAAATTAATTCCTGTGAAAAATTAAATATGAAATTTTTGAACTCTAATTACATTAATACTTTGTATAAGCTATTCAGGAAACCATTTCAATATTTCAATAGCAATTTCAACTATTTCGTGAAGGGATAACCTGATATCTTGCTTATATCTGAATAAATTTAAAAGATTAATTCCCCATTAGAGGTTAAGAAATGAAACTTGATCAGAGGAAACAGGTGATTGTCACCAATGCTTGAGTGAAAGGCCTATACAGTTTATTGAGTTTTTCTGGCGAACACTTTTAGATGCATTTTAAGTAAGATGATTTTGGAAGAAAACAACAGTCATACATTGATCTATAGGACATGGTTTTTAAAAAGCAAATCCCCCTATTTTATTTATTACTCTGTTTAGATTAGGGCTCCTTTCTTCCCCTCTGAGTATAGGGCTAATGTGTTTTGTATCTATTCCCTTTGGTAATCTTTACAACAAACTTCAGGTAGGTGATGAAGATCAGTTATACCCACCTTGTTTTAATAATTATAAACTTTTATAAGTTGGCTAGCCATTCAGCAGAACATTCTGAGGCTGGATTTGCACTGACAAGGCAAGACAGAATTATCTGCTTGGGTCAGACCAATATAATGGCCGAACACAAACATCTGGAAAATTCTACTCCTATCAGAAGTGTTTATGTTATTGATGAAGCCAGTCCTTTACTGCAGTTGTATAACTTTGTATACATGACATTTTCTAGGCCACTTATTAAGAATTATATTCTTTCTCAGTTAGTGGTTTTAGCTTCAGTCAAAGCATATTTAAAAATCCTCACTTACGGGCCGGGCGCGGTGGCTCACGCCTATAATCCCAGCACTTTGGGAGACCGAGGCAGGTGGATCACGAGGTCAAGAGATCGAGACCATCCTGGTTAACATGGTGAAACCCCATCTCTATGAAAAATACAAAAAATTAGCTGGGCATGGTGGCGCGTGCCTGTAATCCCAGCTACTCAGGCAGGAGAATTGCCTGAACCCAGGAGGCGGAGGTTGCGGTGAGCCGAGATCATGCCATTGCACTGCAGCCTGGGTAAGAAGAGTGAAACTCCATCTCAAAAAAAAAAAAAAAAAAAATCCTCACCACTTTCTCCTTCGGTTTTCCAGCAGTCATCCTAATACTGCCATTTCTCTTGGCTTTCTTTGTTACTTTGAAAATGAGCCAGAGCTCTTTATACAACTGTTTGGCCTTATAGTTCAACTTCTAAATAAAGTAGAATTATCCATTTCCTTCCATAACTGCTTATGTTTTTGGTTTTGTTTTTCAAATTCCTGGTAGAGTTTTGCTTCCGACTTTCATGCAACTAAACAGGTCTACGAACTGTCTGAGCGCCATGGCATTTGCTTCAGGTTCTGCCTTCTGTTTGCAACTCTAAAATATTTCATGTTGCGTTTCAAGAGATTGATGGTGAGGAGTATGATTATTATAAGTAGCTTATTGATTTATTGTCCATTTGTAGTTATCTCCATTCTCTAGATCAGTATACTGAGGTTCATACAGCAGCATGGGTGGGGGGATACATGCTAAAGTGTGCAGTGTCAGACATAAGAAGTACTATTATTTTTGTAGCAATAACCCCAGAATGCATTGCAGGGAGCACTGCATTCTCCTGGGTAGTCTCTTTTTCAGAAAAAAATGCCATTGTTTTGTTTACAGATATTGATGAATGTCAGCAAGGGAATCTCTGCATAAATGGGCAGTGCAAAAATACCGAGGGCTCCTTCAGGTGCACCTGTGGGCAGGGGTACCAGCTGTCGGCAGCTAAAGACCAGTGTGAAGGTAAGAGTGTGGTAACGTGAACTACTGAAACTTCAGCGTAAAGCACCTGCTCTGAAAAAAAAGTATATTCAGTCAAGTGAGTGTACCTTTTAAAAATTACCTAGATGACTGTGTCATAGTGCCAGAAAGTCAGGGATTTAAACACCAGTTAGGAAGATAGAAGACAGTTAAATGTCAAAACCTATGGCATTAGCAATCAATGGCTAGGCATCAGTATTAAGAAGAAAAGTTACTGTTCTCTGGTAATTCTTTACTACAGAAGATAATTTCCATTGAAACACTTAATTTAAAGCTTTTATGAACTTGAATTTCAGCAATTAGAAAGTCATTATATCGGGCTGCTTTATGCTGTGGAATGTTAATAACCTTAATTTTGTATTTAACATTGAAAAATTTTTGCCTTTTAAAAAAATCACTAAAGAAGACTTCTCAGTAAAACTGTAATAATGTCCCCCTTAGAGACAAAGTTTGCAGAATATGTTCTGTTCCTACAGGTGATAGTGAAAATTCTGGATTTGCTGGGATTGACCTTAGACTTTTTAAAGAAATATTTCATTGAATTTTATACAGAAATACTTCCCTTCCCAATAAGTACGTGCTTCCTGAACTTGAAGATGTTATTATCTCACCTGTGTCAACCACAAGTGCCCAGAGTTCTTGAGAGCAAACATCATTTCTTATTTAAGAACAGAATCCACACTGTATAAGGTCAATTATTTGATAAAGAAACAATATCCGGCCAGGCACGGTGGCTCAAGCCTGTAATCCCAGTTCTTTGGGAGGCCGAGGCGAGTGGATCACGAGGTCAGGAGTTCAAGACCAGCCTGGCCAACACGGTGAAATCCTGTCTCTACTAAAAATACAAAAATTTGCCAGGCATGGTGGTGGGTGCTTGTAATCCCAGCTACTCAGGAGGCTGAGGCAGAGAATTGCTTGAACGTGAGAGGCAGAGGTTGCAGGGAGCTGAGAATGTACCACTGCATTCCAGCCTGGGCGACAGAGCAAGACTCTATCTCAAAAAAAAAAAAAAGAAACAATATACATGTTTTCATGTATACTCTGAATATTTGATAAGCAAAAAAGTCTGAGATAGTGTTACAAAAGCAACAATATATGATGGCCATTACTTGTATCAACATTGTCTTTCTAGAATTTACACCGATCCAGTTGAAACTGATTGAAAACGTCTTTTAAGCACCACTTCTACAGTTTCTTTGTATTCTCTTGCTCATAGACATTGATGAATGCCAGCATCGTCATCTCTGTGCTCATGGGCAGTGCAGGAACACTGAGGGCTCTTTCCAGTGTGTGTGTGACCAGGGTTACAGAGCTTCTGGGCTTGGAGACCACTGTGAAGGTAAGAATTGCACCTGATTTCAGAATCATGAAATGCCCTGATCAGAGGGAAATCTAGGCATCATCTCAGCCTCTGTCTTTGAACCTGATCTCTTGATTTCATAGTGAAGATGTACATTAGGTCCCTGCAAAGTGTCTTCCCTGGGGTCACACGAATAATTCAAACAAGGGAGTAGAGTCCAGATTTTCTTTGCACTGCTTGGAGCTGTCTTTCAGACTTGTGCCAGCCAAAGGCATAAAAGAATCAGTTTAACTTTACCAGCTATAGATGGTTTATCCTGGGTGCACAGTTCTGAACTGTAACACCTTGTTTATGCAGAATCAACTTCCAAATGTTCCAAATAAGTAAGTACAACTTAATTTTCCAGGTAATTAGAGGGTTTTTCAGAGCCTAACTTCAATTCAGTTTTTAGCTTTTTGCATACAGCATTTCTGAAAAATACCCCACATGTACAGTATCGGGTGATCATTAACCACTTTCACCGCTTGCTTGGCGAACAAGCTCTCTGAAGTGGTTGGAAGGCTGAGCCAGACCTACGTATGGAGAGGGGAATGTCTTCTCCCAGTGGGCTTCTTTTTCACTTTTACCACCAGTGTGTCACTTGTGACCTTGTTCATTGTCCACCTAAGTAAGAAGCTTTTTCCTAGCCCACCTGAGGCTTCATTGCATTTACATCCTGTCCGTTGTGAAACCAGAAACACCAGTTTTGGCAGGGTTGTGTCTCCCACTTAGGGTCAGAGTTTTTGAAGGAGGGTCTGAACCCCACCTTTGAGAGAAGTGGATGAGCCTTTTGGTGAATGGTTTCATGACACGCATTTCAGCAGCCCCAAATCCTTTTTCACTCCCAGGCCAGTTGATTGGGAAAGATCCACTGTCATTTACAGTATCCTACGTTTCTGACCAGAGAACTTGGCACAAGCAGTCAAAAATGGCTGAGTCCCCGTATCCTGCTGCTGCTGGGAGTGTAAAATGACCCAACCCTTGGGAAGGCAATTTTGGCAGTGTTTTAAAGGCCTTATCAGTAAATCAACTTCTACAATTTTATCCTAAGGTGATCATGTTCCTCAAAGAGTTAATTACACCTATGAAAATTGGTAATCCCAGCTCTTTGAGAGGCTGAGGTGGATGGATCACCTGAAGTCAAGAGTTTGAGATCAGCTTCACCAACATGGTGAAACCCTGTCTCTACTAAAAAAATACAAAAATTAACTGGGTGTGGTGGTACACACCTGTATTCCCAGCTACTTGGGAGGCTGAGTCAGGAGAATCACATGAATCTGGGAGGCAGAGGTTATAGAGGGCTGTGACCATGCCACTGTATTCCAGCCGGGTGACAGAGCAAGAAGACTCCATCTCAAACAAACAAAACAAAAATTAGCCAGGCATGGTGCTAGTGCTTGTAATCCCAGCTACTCAGGAGGCTGATACAGGAAAATGGCCTGAACCTGGGAGGCGGAAATTGGAGTGAGCCAAGATCGCACCACTGCACCAGCCTGGGTGACACAGCAAGACTGTCTCAAAAAAAAAGACAACACACACACACACACACACACACACACACACCTATTGAGAAATAGGTCAGATAAGTGATAAGATATGACTATGTATGAAGAAGTTGTGTTTTAGGAACTCTCTAATACATGGGTAAGTGATAATGATTCAAGGTAGTGGCATCCCAAGGTGGGAGGGTAGGCCGTATTGGAAGGAGCCATTCATGGAAGAATCTATTCTAGAACTAAGTAACTGGTAAGGGATTTGCTACAGCAGAGGTCCCAACTTTTTTGGTACCAGGGACCAGTTTCATGGAAGACAGTTTTTCCCTGGATAGGGTTCGGGGAGATGGTTTCAGGATGAAACTGTCCTACCTCAGATCATGAGGCATTAGATTCTCAGAGGAGCATGCATCCTAGATCCCTCACATGCACAGTTCACAAGAGGGTTCGCCCTCCTGTGAGAATTAAATGCAGCTGCTGATCTGTCAGGAGGTGGAGCTCGTCAGTAATGCTTGCTCCCTGCTGCTCACCTCCTGTAGTGCGGCCAGGTTCCTAACAGGCCATGCACCAGTACCAGTCCATGGCCCAGGGACTGAAGACCCCTGTGCTTGGGCACTGAAAACCTCAAATGACCATCAGCATCTTTTCTGTCCTGATTCCTGGCCAAGCCAAGAAGGAACTGCACCGTTGATTAAGTCTTGAGTAATTGATGTTCATCCCAGGGCATGTTCCTCTGCTTTGTCTATTTTAATGTGTAAACATCTTAATACAAGTCCAAGGTTTTTATTCCAAAAACATCCATTGCATGAAAAGTCAAAAACATTTAGCAAACTCATTCTTCATTATTAATGTATGTAAGGTATGCTTATGTTCCATAAGAAAGTCTCTTTTGGAATATGTAATCAGGCCCTTTTCTTTTAAAGTCAGAACTAGTTTCCCTGGTGTACTGGCTTATTAATAGGACTGTAGTCCATCTAACTAATTCAGAGCTCCGTTTGAAACTGTGTTAGTACTTCAGCCTGCTAATTCCCAACTAGCAATGTTTCTGACCCTCCCCAGTGATAGTTAGCCATAATTAACTAAGCTGTGGCTGTTCACATGCCTCTCACAGCTGTTCAAGAAATATCTATCTTTCTTGTTGGCTTTTATGTTTACATGTGTAATTTTCCCCTAATAGCTCTGGCAAAGATCCTGTTTTCTTACAGTATTGTCCTGTCATCCTGCTGCCCTCCTCATAGAGTCAGAATCCCAAGTGTTGTGCTTACCTGTGTGCGCTGCTGACTCCAGCATGCTGAGTAGCCACTCATTCTGTGATAATGAGGGTGCCTCAGTTGTCCTGGTTCTTAGAGGCCTTGTGCATCTCAGCTTTCAAAGGCTCTGTCTGTGACTCGTTCCCTCCAAGCAGAATTTTTAATCCCTTGTCTACCTTAACCTTTCTCCAACCCCTCACTAAGGTTGCTCCCTGCAGTCCCTTACAAAGCCTGAGAAGATGACTCATTACTTACTGTGTCTTTCCCTTTCTCTCTGTAGCCCTTTGTTCTTGGTCATTAATTTGTGGAAAAAATTTTAAAAAGGTAGAAAGGTGGGATGGTATTTCTTTCCAAATCACAGTCATTCATACATTAACTTACATATTCGTTCAAATATTTATTTAGTGTGGAACGTGTGCCAGGCACTGTTCTAGGCACAGGGTAATAAACCAAACAGAAATGCCTTCCCTTGTTTAGCTTACATCGTAGTCTGAGAGATAACAAAACATATGATAAAAAAGTAAACTATATAGTTTGTTAAATGGCAATAAATTATACAGAGAAAATACAGTGAGGTATATGGGGAGTGCTGAGGGAGGGTGGTGATTTTAAATGAAGAGGCAAGTAGAGGCTTCCCTGGGATGATAACATTTCATTATTCATGGGTAGAGCATTAATTTCAAAGGAATAGCAGGTGTAGATGCCCGAGGAACAGGCTGTGTGGAGACATGAAGGGCTTCATGTGGGTACTTTCCATTTTCGATACCCATGATCATTATTCGAAGGAAGATATCTGAAAAGCAACTGGACCTATGCATTTGAAATTTAGGGATGAGTTCTAGGCCATGAAATTGATTGGGAATGAGTATAGCTAGAAAAGCGAGAGATCCTAGGCCCTCCAATGTTCAGGAGTAAGGAAATGGCTAAGAACCAGCAAAGGAGATTGAGGTAAAAGTGGCAAGTGAAGAAGGAGAAAAACCAGAATCCAAGAGAAGAAAGTGTTTCAAGGAGGGAGGGAGTGATGAATTATGTCATATTATTATGAGGTAACAGAAGGACCAGAAGTTAACTGTGGGATTTTTAGCAAGCTGTAAGTAGTTGATGACCTCAAAAGCTCAGTCTTGGTAGAAAGATTACATTGATTCACTGTTCCTGCTCTTAAAACCTGTTACTCAACTTCTAAGAAACATGGATGTTTTCACGCTACTGCAGGTGGTGGTGCAAAACAGTCCCATGCTGGGCTCTCTCAGTGTTCAGCCTACTTTTTATTTGCATTGAAGACAGATAAAGGCCTTGCAAAAAAAAAAAAAAAAAAAAAAACTAAACTAAACCTAACCCTAGCATATGGTAAGTTTTCTAATGTATACAATTATTTATAAACACTTAAAATAATGCTCTTTTCCCTCACATTCGTTACTTTTTTTAGATTTTGGAAAATAAATGAAAATTGAATTAAAGTATCATGAACGGGTCTGGGTGTGGTGGCTCACACCTGTAATCCCAGCACTTCAAGAGGCCAGGAGTTGAAGTCAGGAGTTCGAGACCAGCCTGGCCAACATGATGAAACCCCATCTCTACTAAAAATACAAAAACTAGCCTGATGTGGTGGCAGGTGGCTGTAATCCCAGCTGCTGGGGAGGCTGAGGCAAGAGAATTGCTTGAACTTGGGAGACAAAGGTTACAGTGAGCGAGATCGCACCACTGCACTCCGGCCTGGGTGATAGAGTGAGAATTAGTCTCAAAAAAAAAAAAAAAAAAAAAACACCAGTAGCATGAATAGAGAGCAACATGCTTCCATTTTGCTGAGGCAAACATCTAGGTTACAAAGCATTTTCCTTGTTGCAGAAATTTATATTAGGATTCTCTATGATCTTTTTTGAATAAATAGATCAAGAGATTTTAATATAATGCCACTGATCAAATATGCTTCTTCTCGCTTCATTATCTTTATTTCCTATGAAGCATAAAGAAAGGTTAATGTAAAAACTGATTGTCTACACCCATTAGAATAGTTGTGGAGCTATTAGAATAAATGTGGAGCAATCAGAGTTCTCCTGCATTACGTGTAGGAATGTAATTGCTACAGCCGCTTTAGAAAACAATTGTTCAGAAGTTAAATATAACCCTACTCCATGACCCAGGCATCCTTTTCCTGGGTATTTGCTCAAAAAAAGGTAAAAGCATGTGTTCACCCAAAGACTTATGAATATAGAGATGTTTATAGAAACCTTATTCACAATGGCCCAAATGGAAATCCCCCAAAATGCTCATCAAAAGGAGAATGAGTGAACAAAGTATGGTGCATTCATCCAGTGGAATCCTACCCAGCAATAAAGAGGAGAGAACTACTGATACACACAACTTGGGTGAATCTCAAAACTATTATGCCTAGAGGAAGAAGCCCCCAAGCACAAAAGGAATGAGAGGGAACGAGTTAGGGATGGAAATACGTATCCCTGGACTGGGATGGTGGTCCCAAGGATGTGGACACATTTGTCAGAACTCATTGAGCTGACTCTTAAATAGATGAATTTATTTTATGGACGTTATACTTCAGTAAAGCTAGAAAGACACATTAAAGAAAAAGTGAGAACCTGCTTTAATTGAGGCAAAGTCACATCACCTGTATTTTATGTTTTAGGGTCAGTCCCCAGAAGCATTTTAATTCTGGGTGAATGGTCATTATAATAACTTGTTTTTATTTGATAGAAGGAAGTGATAAGGTACTCTCTTATTTCTCTTTTGTTTGCCCTGTGAATAGTACAGAAGCCAGTTAATTGGTTGATTTTCTATAAGAAAAGTGAAATGCGGTGTCACTGTACTTGAACCAGACAGCGGGGCGTGTAGACAGATGGCCACAGTCTCCATATTCACTTCTTCCTGGAATCTTTCATATTTTGGCAGCAATTATAATTATTTGCAAGAAATGCCACAAAATGCCAAATTCTGAGAAAACAAAGAAAGTTTTGTTCCTTAGCTTTCTTCAGTGCTAATAACTTCAATCCTCACAGACACAGCAGAAGAGGGGCTCGTGGAGTGCATTAGGAATAATGAGCTTTGACTAGGGGTAAACATGGTAATCAGCAGCCCTTGAGAAAGCTCTGCCCGGCGTTCATATGGTGAAGGGGGGTCATTAATTGTCTTACATTCTCACAGACTTTTAAAAAACTCATTATTGGTTATGTATGCCACTTTTAGTTGCACATATGCTATGAATATATACATTTTTTAAAATTCAGGCTACCTTAAACCTCTTTGTCACAGCTGCTGAATAAGCGATTTAAACTAGGTTTTTGCTTTTGCTGTTCTGTTCAAAAGTCCTTCTGCCTCTGACTCCCCCATATTCTACCCTATTGTGAAATTTACCATAAGTAAATTTACAAATGCTCCTCTGTTACACACAAGTTTTATTTTAAACTTTATGATATTCTTTGTCTAAATGTACATGACCCCTAAAATTGATACTATTGTTTCATCAGATAATTATATTTGGTGACAATTCTTATGTTACATTGGTTTGGACTTATAAAACAATATAATAGTTTATGTTTACAATACAGTTTGTTTCTTTGAACGAACATTTCTCTTTGGAGGCAAAGACCATGCTAAAATCTTTTAAACTTTTTTCTATAATGCATAATACAGGAGCTTGTATAAATAGATCGTGTTGCTCAAGATATACTTAATAAGTGTTTTTGAAGTATTTTCAATATTTATTGTCACCAACAACATAATCAAGTAAATTATTATTTGCTACAGAATTTTGACTTTTCCTCTTCCATTTAATTTCATTTGATGTTTAAAAGTTCCATTTCTTGGCCAGATACAGTGGCTTGCACCTATAATCCCAACACTTTGGGAGGCCGAGGTAGGTGCATCACTTAAGGTCAGGAGTTCAAGACCAGACTGTCCAACATGGTGAAACCACATCTCTACTAAAAATACAAAAATTAGCTGGACGTGGTGGCAAGTGCCTGTAATCCCAGCTACTCGGGAGGCTGATGCATGAGACTCACTTGAATCAGGGAGGCAGAGATTGCCCTGAGATAGTGCCACTGCACTCCAGCGTGGGTGACAGGGTGAGACTCTGTCTCAAAAAAAAAAAAAAAAAAGTTCCATTTCTTACTCAAAATGCAAAGCCTTTCAAAATGTTTTATTTTTTAAAAATTTTAAAAGTTGTCATGTACTTAAATATATGTATTATAAATGACATAAAGTAGTGTACCTTTACATGTAAGAGAAATGTCTTTCTGATAAGTGGTTTACTTAGTCTTTTAAAATTTTTACACTGGTTTTTAGATATCAACGAATGTTTGGAGGACAAGAGTGTTTGCCAGAGAGGAGACTGCATTAATACTGCGGGGTCCTATGATTGTACTTGTCCGGATGGATTCCAGCTAGACGACAATAAAGCATGTCAAGGTATTTCTCACTCTCTTTTTATCCTCAGTCTTATTTACGTAATTCTTCAGTTCTGCCATGCTTCTGACGATAGTCTGTGATTTTGCCCGAGATTTATATGTAAATAATCTATGTCAATTTTTGTTATTAAAATACCTGTCTTGGGTCTGCATCAAGTGCAGGAGGGCATTGCTTTTTCCAGCATGGTGTCAGCTGAAACTCACGCAGGTCAGAGCCATGTCCTCACTCTGAGTACTTCCATGCTGAGATCACCCGTACTTTGCTGTTCCTTCCATGCCGTAACCTTGGTACTGGATTCAAAATTATCTTACAGCTTTTATTTATTTATTTATTTTTATTTATTTATTTTTTTAATTTTTTATTGCATTTTAGGTTTGGGGGTACATGTGCAGAACATGCAAGACAGTTGCATAGGTACACACATGGCAGTGTGTTTTGCTTCCTTTCTCCCCTTCACCCACATTTGGCGTTTCTCCCCAGGCTATCCCTCCCCACCTCCCCCTCCCACTGGCCCTCCCCATTTCCCCCCAATAGACCCCAGTGTTTAGTACTCTTCTCTCTGTGTCCATGTGTTTTCATTTTTCATCACCCACCTATGAGTGAGAATATGCGGTGTTTCGTTTTCTGTTCTTGTGTCAGTTTGCTGAGGATGATGTTCTCCAGATTCATCCATGTCCCTACAAATGACACAACCTCATCATTTCTGATTGCTGCATAATATTCCATGGTGTATATGTGCCACATTTTTCCAATCCAGTCTATCATCAATGGGCATTTGTGTTGATTCCAAGTCTTTGCTATTGTAAACAGTGCTGCAATGAACATTCGTGTACATGTGTCCTTATAGTAGAACGACTTATAGTCTTTTGGATATATACCCAGTAATGGGATTGCTGGGTCAAATGGAATTTCTATTTCTAAGGCCTTGAGGAATCGCCACACTGTCTTACACAATGGTTGGACTAATTTATACTCCCACCAACAGTGTAAAAGTGTTCCTTTTTCTCCACATCCTCTCCAGCATCTGTTGTCTCCAGATTTTTTAATGATCGCCATTCTAACTGGCGTGAGATGGTATCTCAATGTGGTTTTGATTTGCATCTCTCTGATGACCAGTGACGATGAGCATTTTTTCATATGATTGTTGGCCTCATATATGTCTTCTTTCGTAAAGTGTCTGTTCATATCCTTTGCCCACTTTTGAATGGGCTTGTTTGTTTTTTTCCTGTAAATCTGTTTGAGTTCTTTGTAAATTCTGGATGTCAGCCCTTTGTCTGATGGGTAAACTGCAAAAATTTTTTCCCATTCTGTTGGTTGCCGATTCACTCTATTGACTGTTTCTTTTGCCGTGCAGAAGCTGTGGAGTTTCATTAGGTCCCATTTGTCTATTTTGGCTTTTGTTGCCGATGCTTTTGGTGTTTTGTTCATGAAGTCCTTGCCTACTCCTATGTCCTGGATAGTTTTGCCTAGATTTCCTTCTAGGGTTTTTATTGTGTCAGGTCTTATGTTTAAGTCTTTAATCCATCTGGAGTTAATTTTAGTGTAAGGTGTCAGGAAGGGGTCCAGTTTCTGCTTTCTGCACATGGCTAGCCAGTTTTCCCAACACCACTTGTTGAACAGGGAATCCTTTCCCCATTGCTTGTTTTTGACAGGTTTATCAAAGATTGTGTGGTTGTAGATATGTTGTGTTGCCTCTGTTGCCTCTGTTCTATTCCATGGGTCTATATCTCTGTTTTGGTACCAGTACCATGCTGTTTTGATTACTGTAGCCTTGTAGTATAGTTTGAAATCTGGTAGTGTGATGCCCCCTGCTGTGTTCTTTTTGCTTAGAATTGTCTTGGTTATGCGGGCTCTCTTTTAGTTCCATATGAAGTTCGTGGTGGTTTTCTCCAGTTCTGTGAAGAAAGTCAATGGTAGCTTGATGGGTATAGCATTGATTCTGTAAATTACTTTGGGCAGTATAGCCATTTTCACGATATTAATTCTTCCTAACCATGAACATGGAATGTTTCTCCATCTGTTTGTGTCCTCTCTGATTTCATTGAGCAGTGGTTTGTAGTTCTCCTTGAAGAGGTCCCTTACATTCCTTGTGAGTTGTATTCCAAGGTATTTTATTCTTTTTGTAGCAATTGTGAATGGCAGTTCGTTCTTGATTTGGCTTTCTTTAAGTCTGTCATTGGTGTAGAGGAAGGCTTGTGATTTTTGCGCATTGATTTTATATCCTGAGACTTTGCTGAAGTTGCTTATCAGTTTCAGGAGTTTTTGGGCTGAGGCGATGGGGTCTTCTAGGTATACTATCATGTCGTCTGAAAATAGAGACAATTTGGCTTCCTCCTTTCCTATTTGAATACCCTTTATTTCTTTTTCTTGCCTGATTGCTATGGCTAGGACTTCCAGGACTATATTGAATAGGAGTGGTGAAAGAGGGCATCCTTGTCTAGCGCCGGATTTCAAAGGGAATGCTTCCAGTTTTTGCCCATTCAGTATGATATTGGCTGTTGGTTTGTCATAAATAGCTTTTATTACTTTGAGATACGTTCCATCGATACCGAGTTTATTGAGGGTTTTTAGCATAAAGGGCTGTTGAATTTTGTCAAATGCCTTCTCTGCGTCAATTGAGATAATCATGTGGTTTTTGTTTATGGTTCTGTTTATGTGGTGAATTACGTTTATAGACTTGCATATGTTGAACCAGCTTTGCATCCCCGGGATGAATCCTACTTGATCATGATGGGTAAGTTTCTTGATTTGCTGTTGCAATCGGCTTGCCAATATTTTATTGAAGATTTTTGCATCATGTTCATCATGGATATTGGCCTGAAGTTTTCTTTTCTTGTTGGGTCTCTGCCGGGTTTTGGTATCAGGTTGATATTGGTCTCATAGAATGATTTGGGAAGGATTCCTTCTTTTTGGATTATTTGGAATAGTTTCAGAAGGAATGGTACCAGCTCCTCTTTGTGTGTCTGGTAGAATTCGGCTGTGAACCCATCTGGACCTGGACTTTTTTTGTGTGGTAGGCTCTTAATAGCTGCCTCGACTTCTTCCCTTATTATTGGTCTATTCATAGTTTCAGCTTCCTCCTGGTTTAGGCTTGGGAGGACACAGGAGTCCAGGAATTTATCCATTTCTTCTCTTACAGCTTTTAAATGTCTTTTATGGGCGTATTTTATTTTGTCTCATAGGTGATATTGAACTGTCTTTTTCTGACTCTCTGTTTTTATCCAGTACCCACATTGCTTTTTTTGTTTTTGTTTGTTTGTTTTTTGAGATGGAGTCTTGCTCTGTCACCCAGGCTGGAGTGCAGCGGCTTAGTCTCGGCTCACTGCAAACTTCACCTCCCAGGTTCAGTAATTCTCCTGCCTCAGCCTCCCAAGAAGCTGGGATTACAGGCACCCACTACCACACCCAGTTAATTTTTGTATTTTTAGTAAGGATGGGGTTTCACCATCTTGGCCAGGCTGGTCTAGAACTCCTGACCTTGTGATCCATCCGCTTTGGCCTCCCATTGTGGTGGGATTACAGGTGAGCCACTGTGCCCAGCCCACCATTGCTTTTTCTCTTCCTAAGAATCCTCACTTTGGTCAAAATCATGAATAAGGGGATTTTATATTTTTTTAAACTGCGATCATGTTTAATCTTCCAAACAGTGCAGTAGACGCAGGGTACTGATAAAAACACAGCAACACGACACAGGTTCTAACAAGAATAATCACACAGCTTTAACTGAGTTTCTTCAGTGTGCTGAGTACTGCAGGTATCTTGGTATCTCTTTGAATTCTTACAGCAACTTCAGAGGTAACTTTTCTTGTATTCATTTTGTGCGTGAGTAACTGAGGCTCCTATAAGTTAATGAGTACGCTGCTCTCTAGTGAGTGGTAAAGTTGATGAACTCAGGATCTTTTCCCACTGCTCTTCTCTACATTGCCATACCACTTAATTGTCACATTTATAGCCAAAAGAAAGAAGACAGTGAAGTTAAGCAGCCCATTGAGTCATTTCGATACCATGGCTAAAAAAAATTAAATTCTCTAGATTCTGTATCCCAAAATTGACTTGCTGTAAAAGCTTTCCTGTATTTACTAGTGTTAGTAAACCCATATCTATATTTTCCCATTGAAAATTCACGCTTATATTTATCTTTATATCTATTTATTTCTGATACTTGACAAATACTATTTTTTTCTTATTGTTTCTCTACCATTATGGAACTGTATAGTATATACCAAAGCACAAATAAACAAAAAAAATTGTTAGGGTTACTTTTTATCCACTGTTACTGAATATGTATGGCTTTTAAAAATTCTATAATGCCATAAATTATATCTCCTCTCACATGTGCCAAATAACAGTATTCTTGTAGGAGAAGATGGTGTCTACTCTCTAAGTTATGGCACTGGAATTATTTTATACATCTATATTACCAGTCACACCCAGCCATGTGTCAGAGATAGGAAAAACCTTTGAACATAAGGTTTTTAAAAATTAATTCCTTTGCTGATTCCAAGATTTAAACATACTCCTTCCTGTACTTGATGTGTACAAGACAGATATTTTAAAAATTGCAAGATTTCTCATTTGAGATCATGTAATTATTCACCATCCTGAAGCAATAAGGTGAAATTCAATTTTTTAATGCAGAAATTAAATGTGCTTAGATTCAATGCAATAGAGAAGGAACATTTGAATTGTAAATATATATAAGAATATTTTTATTTTGGGAATATTGCCTTTTAACAAAATGAATCTTGATTTATATGAAAATGCCAAGACACACACACACACACACACACACACACACACACACACACGGAGAAGACCAAACCCTGAATCTTGTTTTTATTATAGGCTTTTTGGCTTAAAAGTATATTTTCTAATTCTTCTCATCACAATTTATTTTGGCCAAATACAGGCAAAACCAAATCTTAATATAAATGGACCAAGATTTCATATTGCATAAATTTAACTTCTAGAGTTAAATCACACAGAACTAATTTAGTTATCTGATTCATTAATTGCACTATTCTGTTCTCTCAGTATATTAAATGTGTGTCTGTGGTTTGATATTACCTCTCAAATATGTGATTACTCCAAACATATGGGGTTTTGTTGACTCAATAATTATTAAATTGACTTCATTCTCTGTCACATTTATTCTTCTTTTCCAGAATAAGTTAATATGTCTGAAAAATGTAAATCTAAATAAATGAGAAGCATTTCTGAAGTAGGTCTTAGTACTGTTTAAAGAATAGTGTCTGTGAATCTCTTTTATCACCCACCACCTCCTGTTAGAAGCTGTATATGGCATATATACTCATGTCATTTTAAAGTATCTCTTTTCACTCTGTCACTAGTGGCAGTTTTGTGATCTTTCACTCTGCCTGAAGTTAGTAGCGTACTTTTCTCTAATCCCCTGATCATGTCAGCATTCTGTAGAGAGGTGTAGATTTCAGAGTTTGTTTAAAATATGAAAATATAATTGATGGCAATTCTAATAACCATGGACATGTTTGAATAACAGTGTGTGATAAACTTTAAACTTTACCTAATGTTCTGAAAATACTTCTGTATTCAGTAAAGCATTTTCAGTTGGAAGCGTGTTTAAGATTTTCTTTCCCATACAAAACTAATGATCATATACAGACAATATGGAAATTCCATGTTAATAGTCTCTTTAGAAATGTGGCAGGATACATTTGAGATTCAAAATACAGTTCAGTTTCATGTTTTGATTTACGCATGCCAAATTATGAATTTCTGTGGAATCACGGACCCATGAAAGAAACCCAACTTAAATATAGTCTGGCTTTCAGCTCGAAGTTACTAGCAGCATAGTTCAGAAATGCCTCAATAAGTACAATCCAAATTGAATGCATATGTTTCCCTAGGTCCAAATATTCATGTTATTCTTTCTTAGCAGTTTCCTGGAAAAAAAAAAAAAGTCTAGGAATTCATCTTCAGTTCCTTTCATCAAACCTCTTAGACAATTCTTTGTTAATCAGTGACTTTATTGATGCAGAAACTTTGTGCACATTATTCCCTAGGCAAAATAGCAAAGCATGTAGTATTTAAAGGACCACACTGAGGCATAGGATAAAATAAGAAGGGTAAGAAGAGGGGTGTCAGGTGGCCGCTAGGGCTATTTAATAAGATGGATATAGGTCCTGGGCTTGGTCCCCAGGCTAGTGTAACCTCAAACCACCTTATTCCTCAGATAGAGGTTTATTGGGCAGCAGGTTGGAAATAAAGAATGGGTCTGAGGAGTAAAAGGAGGTCAAAATTCAAAAAGATGGCGAATCTAACGTAGTATCAATAGGTAGAAAACAGACAATATCAAAGATTTTATAAAAGAAGTAAAGAATTTCACAGAGTAAAATCATATTGATAAATACGTAAGTAGAAAATGATTCATTGACCTTCCTTGAAATATCTAGAAATTAGTGACAGTAACAAGAATAGGAGAATTGTTCAGAAAGTAATTCCTGCTTGGTTTCTTATTTTGATACAGCAATGGCCAGGCCAAATAATCTGAATTATGTGACAGATAGAAGGGTAAAGAGTTCAGGATTAATAAAGAAAGATGGTTAAATCAATAATTGTTAGAATTTCTGTTGCACAGGAAGATCAGCAAGTCAAAAAGAAGAGCCTCAGGAGATTCTGGCTGTAGGGAAAGGGATGACTTTATTGAGGACCACTGGGTCAGTGGCCAGGCATGTTCTAGCAGCCAATAGGAAGAACATATCATCTGTACCTTTTCCCTGTTATTAAGGTTTGCAGCATTCATGTGGGTTCTTGTATGAAAGACCTCTTTTGTAACAGGTAAAGGGAGGGCCTAGGAGATTTCAGGAAGATAGGAAAAGGATTTTAGTAGAGCTGTGCCACCTGAATGCTGCTGCTAAGGACATGTAATCATTTTTATGATCCTAATTAACTAAAAGAACCGTCACCAGTCACCATTCAGTTAGTAGAGAAGGAAAATAACTAAGAAATTTTGTGGGGGACAAACATTCATATGACCCTGTCAATGTACTCAACAGGCATCAGGAACTCAGAGCTTTTCAATTGAGATTGCTTCTCCGGGAGCCATCAGTATAATGATGGACACAGTTGAGTAAACGAACAATCAGGCAGTTGCCTGTATCAGAACCATTGTGAATAGGTGCACCTTTCTCTGGGTGCCTTATGTTGTCATCTTGGGCACTGTTAGCCAATATAATTAGAACTGGTTTCAAAAAGCATTTTCCTTATAGTAAACAGTCCATGTGTTGTCAGTGTTTGGAAGTACCCCGTAACCCTGGCCATGGGGAGCACAATTACACTGAGGACAAGCTGAGCATAAATTGGACAACACAAGTTTATGGATGATCTGCTCGTGAGCCTTCATAAAAGTAGTTACTGCTTGTTGACCCTTTGTTGTGTGGTAGGCACTGCATTAAGCTCTTATTAGCTGATTTCATCATTGGAAAGCCATGCAAATATGAATTTTCATGGTCTAAAAGGCCTTCTTGGCCAGGCATGGTGGCTCACCTCTGTAATTGCAGCACTTTGGAAGGCCAAGAAGGATCACTTGAGGCCGGAGTTCAAGACCAGCCTAGGCATCATAGTGAGACCCCTATCTCTGCAAAAAATTTTAAAAATTAGCCAGGCATGGGACCAATACCTTAGTCCCATCTACTTGAGAAGCTGAGGAGAGAGGATTACTTGTGCCCAGGAGTTTGAGACTGTGGTGAGCTGGGATCAGGCACTGCACTGCAGCCTGGGCAACAGTGAGACCCTGTCTCTAAAATAAATACATAGGCCTTCTTTTACTTGTATTTTATTTCTATTACCCATTTCCAATGAGTTATAGGTTGGAGTCTATTTCATTTATATATTCAGGAGACATTTGCGAAGTGCTGTTTATGAGCCAAATACTGTAAAGAAGACATGTCTAGCCTTGCCCTTAAGAAGCCCACATCCTAGGGATGAATAGGCAGGAATGTAGCAAGGTACTACAGACTCTAACAGCTGTGTACATGGCAATGGGGGAGGACAGAGGAGGACGCAGCATTCTCACCAATGGAGAGCATCTCTTAGGGTTATGGAATATTCCTTAAGCCCCCTTATTTCTAAGATAAGGGTAGCTTTGGGTTGAACCTATGAAATTGCTTTTTTTTGCTGGTCAAAAATGGTTGAACATTGGCTATTTCCTTGGTCAACCTAAATAGTTTCTCTCTCATAATTCAGCTTGTCCTGTGGTCTATGGACAAATGGTATAGTTGGGCCACTAAATAAATGTCCAGCCATGTCATAATAAATTTCTTTACCATCTGTTTGATAGTATATGAAAATAAAACCAATTTTTTTCAGGTTTTTAAGACTCTCTTTTAAATTACAGATTTTTTTTTTTTTTAATTTTTTATTGGATTATAGGTTTTGGGGTACATGAGCAGAGCATGCAAGACAGTTGCGTAGGTACACACATGGCAGTGTGCTTTGCTTTTCTTCTCCCCTTCACCCACATTTGGCATTTCTCCCCAGGCTATCCCTCCCCACCTCCCCCTCCCACTGGCCCTCCCCTTTTCCCCCCAATAGACCCCAGTGTTTAGTACTCCCCTTTCTGTGTCCATGTGTTCTCATTTTTCATCACCCACCTATGAGTGAGAATATGCGGTGTTTCATTTTCTGTTCTTGTGTCAGTTTGCTGAGAATGATGTTCTCCAGATTCATCCATGTCCCTACAAACGACACAAACTCATCATTTCTGATTGCTGCATAATATTCCATGGTGTATATGTGCCACATTTTTCCAATCCAGTCTATTATCAATGGGCATTTGGGTTGATTCCAGGTCTTTGCTATTGTAAACAGTGCTGCAATGAACATTCGTGTACATGTGTCTTTATAGTAGAACGATTTATAGTCTTTTGGATATATACCCAGTAATGGGATTGCTGGGTCAAATGGAATTTCTATTTCTAAGGCCTTGAGGAATCGCCACACTGTCTTCCACAATGGTTGAACTAATTTACACTCCCACCAACAGTGTAAAAGTGTTCCTTTTTCTCCACATCCTCTCCAGCATCTGTTGTCTCCAGATTTTTTAATGATCGCCATTCTAACTGGCGTGAGATGGTATCTCAACGTGGTTTTGATTTGCATCTCTCTGATGACCAGTGACGATGAGCATTTTTTCATATGACTGTTGGCCTCATATATGTCTTCTTTCGTAAAGTATCTGTTCATATCCTTTGCCCATTTTTGAATGGGCTTGTCTGTTTTTTTCCTGTAAATCTGTTTGAGTTCTTTGTAAATTCTGGATATCAGCCCTTTGTCAGATGGGTAGACTGCGAAAATTTTTTCCCATTCTGTTGGTTGCCGATCCACTGTAGTGACTGTTTCTTTTGCCGTGCAGAAGCTGTGGAGTTTCATTAGGTCCCATTTGTCTATTTTGGCTTTTGTTGCCGATGCTTTTGGTGTTTTGTTCATGAAGTCCTTGCCTACTCCTATGTCCTGGATAGTTTTGCCTAGATTTCCTTCTAGGGTTTTTATGGTGCCAGGTCTTATGTTTAAGTCTCTAATCCATCTGGAGTTAATTTTAGTGTAAGGTGTCAGGAAGGGGTCCAGTTTCTGCTTTCTGCACATGGCTAGCCAGTTTTCCCAACACCATTTGTTAAACATGGAATCCTTGCCCCATTGCTTGTTTTTGTCAGGTTTATCAAAGATTGTATAGTTGTATGTATGTTGTGTTGCCTCCGGTGCCTCTGTTTTATTCCATTGGTCTATATCTCTGTTTTGGTACCAGTACCATGCTGTTTTGATTACTGTAGCCTTGTAGTATAGTTTGAAATCCGGTAGTGTGATGCCCCCCGCTGTGTTCTTTTTGCTTAGAGTTGACTTGGCTATGCGGGCTCTCTTTTGGTTCCATATGAAGTTCATGGTGGTTTTTTCCAGTTCTGTGAAGAAAGTCAATGGTAGCTTGATGGGGATAGCGTTGATTCTGTAAATTACTTTGGGCAGTATAGCCATTTTCACGATATTAATTCTTCCTAACCATGAACATGGAATGTTTCTCCATCTGTTTGTGTCCTCTCTGATTTCGTTGAGCAGTGGTTTGTAGTTCTCCTTGAAGAGGTCCCTTACGTTCCTTGTGAGTTGTATTCCAAGGTATTTTATTCTTTTTGTAGCAATTGCGAATGGCAGTTCGCTCTTGATTTGGCTTTCTTTAAGTCTGTTATTGGTGTAGACGAATGCTTGTGATTTTTGCACATTGATTTTATATCCTGAGACTTTGCTGAAGTTGTTTATCAGTTTCAGGAGTTTTTGGGCTGAGGCGATGGGGTCTTCTAGGTATACTATCATGTCGTCTGCAAATAGAGACAATTTGGCTTCCACCTTTCCTATTTGAATACCCTTTATTTCTTTTTCTTGCCTGATTGCTCTGGCTAGAACTTCCAGTACTATATTGAATAGGAGTGGTGAGAGAGGGCATCCTTGTCTAGTGCCAGATTTCAAAGGGAATGCTTCCAGTTTTTGCCCATTCAGTATGATATTGGCTGTTGGTTTGTCATAAATAGCTTTTATTACTTTGAGATACGTTCCATCGATACCGAGTTTATTGAGGGTTTTTAGCATAAAGGGCTGTTGAATTTTGTCAAATGCCTTCTCTGCGTCAATTGAGATAATCATGTGGTTTTTGTTTAAATTACAGATATTAATGAATGCGAACATCCAGGGCTCTGTGGTCCTCAAGGGGAGTGCCTAAACACAGAGGGCTCTTTTCATTGTGTCTGCCAGCAGGGTTTCTCAATCTCTGCAGATGGCCGTACATGTGAAGGTAAGATAAACCATACAAAATCATATTGTTGTGTGATAAAGGAGAGAGGAGATTGCTTTCACTTATAAGAAAGACTTGAAGACACTAAGAGGTACTCCATAATTCACAGCCTCAAAGCATGTATATGCATCAAAGTAACCCACACCCAAAAGCATAGCTCAGGGGTTGCTGGGATTTATAAATATGATAACCTAAGGTTATGATGATAAAAGCACTCACAGATGGCTCCACAACTGGCACTAAATTAATGAGTCCAAATGTGCAGGGACTGATAGGAGGCATGAGGGAGACATGAAGGAAAACTGTGGCAACTTCCCTTTTGCCCGAGACTGTCCCTGCTTTGATTGTGCTTTGTGTAGATTGTCTTGATCATTCTGTTTATAAAAAATGTCTTGGCCGGGTACAGTGGCTCACACCTGTAATCCCAGCACTTTGGGAGACCCAGGCGGGTGGATCACGAGCTCAAGAGATCGAGACTATCCTGGCCAACATGGTGAAACCCCATCTCTACTAAAATATGCAAAACTCAGCTGGGCGTAGTGGCATGTGCCTATAGTCCCAGCTACTCGGGAGGCTGAGGCAGGAGAATCACTTGAACCTGGGAGGCGGAGGCTGCAGTGAGCTCAGATCATGCCACTGCACTCCAGCCTGGCAACAGAGCAAGACTCTGCTCAAAAAACAACAACAACAACAACAACAACAAAAACCTGTCTTGTGGCCAGGAGCAGCGGCTCACACCTTTAATCCCAGCACTTTGGGAGGCTGAGGCAGCAGGATAACTTGAGGTCAGGAGTTCGAGACCAGCCTGGCCAACATGGTGAAACTGTCTCTACTAAATATAAAAAAATTAGCTGGGTGTGGTGGCAGGTGCCTGCAATCCCAGCTACTCAGGAGGCTGAAACAGGAGAATCAGTGGAACCCAGGAGGCGGAGGTTGCAACGAGCAGAGATCGCGCCATTGCACTCCAACCTGGGCGACGAGAGCAAGACTCTGTTTCAAAAAAAAAAAAGTTTTACTTGGTTCTTCTGTGTCACTGTGAACAGATCTTCTAGAATTCCTCCCCTAATATCCTTATTTCCAAAGCAGTGTATTTATTTACTATCTGTATTCATTATCTCCTAAAAGCTAATTAAGCTGTAAGATGTTAAGATAATGCTGTTAACTTCCTACTTGAAACCTCTGTATATTTGCAAGGATTACAGCACTGGTTATTTTCATAAGATTTGTGTTCTTGGTGACCTGTTATAGCTTGCTAAATGGAGGAATAATTTACTGAACCATTTTTAGAGTAAACTGAAAAGATTTCTGTCATCATGATTTCAGTTGATCTCTTTTGAAACTCTAGATTATCGAATCTCAGCTATATTTTAAAGAAGTAAATTGTGAAAGTTTGTTCTGGGTCTAAGATGGTGCCCAGACTCTTTGCTCTAAAAAATAGTGCAGCAGGAAGTATCTGCTCCTTGCTAGTACCACAGTGGAACCAAGCCGAGTGCCAGCAACCAGGTTCATCTGAAACTAATTATTATATTGGAGGAATAAACTGATCTTATAAAAAGCAGGAGATTGTTGAAATTATCCTCCTGCTGAGCAGACAAAACATGGACGCCAGATTTGACTTGAATTGGGAGAGAGAGAGAGTTCAGGGTAACAGATTGAGGGGTTTGGAAGGGATAGGAAGTTGGGAAATGGAGGGGAAAGCATCACAATAATGTGGGTGATGAGAAATTTACAAGAAATACATTCTTCAGTGGTTCAAATTTTATGTTAATTTTATATTTAGAACTTTGAGACAAGAGCTTTTAGAAAGGACACTCCATGAATGCATACATTCTTCTGCAGAGATTACAGTATTCCTCCACTTGAGTGATAAGGTGCAAGCCCATCCCAGTCACTGAGAAACAGATTTGCAGAATTCACAAGTTCCAGAAAGAGGCAGATTCACTTTGTTTCTTAGCTCTGAATCACGCCTGGTAAAGGCCACCACTGAAAAGTGGTCCCTGGTATAACTGCTGATGGTTGTGCCATGCAAAATTATATTCAGAAAAAAAAATGTAAGTGACCTCAAGTGCTCACTAGTCAAAGCTGTTGTTCTGAAAGAATATACCAAATATAAATGTGTTCACATTTATTTTGCCTTTTGTTACTCATTTTTATTGAATACTGTGCTTTTTTAACACCGATTTCTGCAACTTGAGAGTTTCATAGTCACTGTCACTTAGTTGCAGCTCTCATTTTGATGGCCATTTACTTGGCAAAGACTTCAATTTTAAAACGTGATTTTAGAAAACTTGTATTGCTTTATAAATTACTGTACTCATGCGCATACCCTTTCTGAGACTTGATCCATACTTCCTTGACTCCAGAAACTGGACAATTTTATAAGTAATGAAGCCCAAGTTAGAATACTATGTTGGTATTATGCATGGTAGTATAACTAGAAATCTCCATAATTACTATGCATGTTATTCTCTGTCTGAAATAAGTTCTGCATGGATTTTATTTTTTATGGGCTTAATCCAATATTCTAAATTGGTCGAAAGTTTCCTTTGTGAGACTTAGTCTGAAACTTATGGCAGTTGTGCTATGTCCTGATTCTACCTCTGGCTGTGCTGCAGGACAAAGCCAGCTCATGTGATCAGGATTCGGCAGTGAGGCTGATGTGTTACTGAAATTTAGCAATGGAACAGTGTTGCATAGTACTTGGATTAACACTGAGAAGTGGCTGGCACTCTTATGCCCATTTACTGACATCCGTCTGAGCTCCTGTTTGAGGAGCTGACGCCATGTTGATGCCAGGGCTGACCTGCCCTACTTGCAGCAGGGCTAAATAAGCCCCGCAAAGCTGAAGGAAGGAGGGCCCTTCCCTGATTTCCCATGACTTGGAGAAGTGTCAGCATCTGGTCATAGTTAATGAAACACAATGCAGAGGCAAACTCTGTAAACAAGAATTGTCTTAAGTGTAGCATGACAGGTTCTATAGAAATAAAAATGGCACCACTGGCTCCTTCCGGTCCCTTACATGTGTAGGATGAGTACTCCTAATCTGAAAATCCGAAATCTAAAGCACTCCAGATTCTAAAACTGAGTGCAGATGTGATGCTCAAAGGAAATGCTCATTGAGCATTTCAGATTTTAGCTTTTTGCATTAGGGATGCTCAATGGGTAAGAATAATGCACACATTCCAAAATTACCACCACCCCCACCAAAAAAAAAAAAAAATCCCAAATCTGAAATAGTGCTAGCCCTAAGCGTTTTGGATAAGGGATACTCAATCTGTATATGGTACTCTGGGATACATACCTGGGGGAGGAAGGAGAAACACTGGTTCTCCCGTGTAAGATAAAAAATGGTATAATTCAAAGTTGAAGTAAAGTGAGCAGTAGATGGTAGGTGAGCGGCTATTTGTCATTTATTCATTCATACAGCCAATATTAACTGAGTTCCTATCTGGTTTTAGGCCCTCTTCCAAGGGCAAAACATACAGTTCTTGCCTACATGAAGCCTACTTTCCATTAGGGGAATTGGGGGTAAATAAGACAATAGTATGTATAGGATACATTAAGTATTTATAACATAGCATAGTTACCCTTTATGGATATGAATAAGTGCAGAATGTAACATCCACATATAATATAACACACAGGTTACTTTTTTCAAATCCCAGACTTGGATGTCAGGAAATTGCAGGGGAGCAGGACCCTTTAGGTTGACTTCTTCTGCTTCATTTCCCTTTTCTCTCAGTTATAGTACATCTCCTCTTCCCACCTTCTTTTCACACTATAGCCAAAGCTTTTATCTTGTGTATTAAATCAAAGGAAACGTTTTCTTTCACTCAGCTCATTGTTTTATGTTCCATTTGACCATATCCATTTGTTTAACAAAAAATCATAATTCTTTTGCCTTTTTACATTTGCCCTTTTATTGTAGAATTTTAAATCACATGAAAATACTCATCATCAAGCTTGGATGACATAGCAAGACCCTGTCTGTACAATTTTTTTTTTTTAAATTGGCTGGGGCCAGGCATGGTGGCTCATCCCTGTAATCCCAGCACTTTGGGAGGCCGAGGTGGGTGGATCACCTGAGGTCAGGAGTTTGAGATCAGCCTGGCCAGCATGATGAAACCTCATCTCTACTAAAAATACCAAAATTAGCTGGGCACAGTGGTGGGTATCTGTATTCTTAGCTACTTGAGAGGCTGAGGCATGAGACTCACTTGAACCTAGGAGGCAGAGGTTGCAGTGAGTCAAAAGATCACACCACTGCACTCCAGCCTGGGTGACAGAGTGAGACTTTGTCTCAAAAAAAAAAAAAAAAAAAAATAGCTGGACATGGTGACCCATGTCGTCCCAGCTACTCAGGAGGCTGAGGAGGAAGGATCGCTTGCCCAGGAGTTCAAGGCCACAGTGAGCTATGGTTGTGCCACTGTTCTCCAGCCTGGGTGACAGAGCCAGAGCCAAAAAAAAAAAAAAAATCCAGCTGGGCACAGTAACTCACACCTGTAATCCCAGCACTTTGGGAAGCCAAGTCAGGTGGATCACCTGAGCCAGCCTGGCCAACATGGTGAAACCCCGTCTCTACTAAAAATACAAAAATTAGCTGGGCATGGTAGAGGACACCTATAATCCCAGCTACTCAGGAGGCTGAGGCAGGAGAATCGCTTGAACCTAGGAAGCAGATTGCAATGAGCTGAGATCATGCCACTGTGCTCCAGCCTGGTGACAAGAGTAAAACTGCATCTCAAAAAAAAAAAAAAAAATTCTTATTATCGCATTCATAAACTGACTTGAGATTTGGTTTCTTCATCTGAATGTCCATAGCAGAAAATTAGGGAAACTTGTGGTAATCATATTCTTTGGGGTCACCACATCTGTCCCCTGGCCCATGGGGAAAAACCCCCTGGTCTCTGACTTTGTATCACTTCTTTTCCATTGCCTCTTTCCTTGTGGCACTCAGCCAGAAACAACCATGCTCTTCCAGTCATGTTCAGGCTGAGCAAAGGCTTGTGTGACTGAGGTGGAATCCGGCCTATCACTCATCTCCAGGCTCCCTGTGCACTGCATCCAGTTCATATGATAGAGTGGCCATGTTCATCTAGCAGGGACCCCAAGGAGCCCAGCCACATAGAGGTAGCACCAGCACTTTATAGGACCTGGGCACCTTTCCCTCCAGTGCTGGCCAGGCTTGGTTAGTCATGGCTAAGTAGGCCTCCAAACTGTGGCCAAAATCACTCCCTGATGTCTTATTTTTTAGAAAAAGCATCCTCATTCATTCCTTCATTTGATGGATATTTATTAAGTGTCTACCTGTATGCCATCCACTGTTCTAAGTACTGAGGTCTTGTCAGTGAAGAACAACGAAAGGTCCCCACTTACTCGGAGGCAGTAAACTAATAGATAGCTAAGATGTTAGAAAGTGCAATAGAGGTCGGGTGCAGTGGCTCAGCCCCGTATCCCAGCACTTTGGGAGGCTGAGGCGGGCAGATCACTTGAGGTCAGGAGTTTGAGGCCAGCCTGGCCAACATGGTAAAACCCCATCTCTACTAAAAATACAAAAATTAGCTGGTTGTGGTGGTACATGCCTGTAATTCCAGCTACTCAGGAGGCTGAGGCACATGAATCGCTTGAACGTGGGAGGTGGAGGTTGCAGTGAGCAGAGATTGCGCCACTGCAATCCAGCCTGGGTGACAGAGTAAGACTCCATCTCAGAAAGAAAATGTGTTAAACTGTGGGAAAAAAAAGAAAAGGTAGAGCACAATATGAGGACACTGAAGGGTAGAGCAAGAAGTGGGAAGCTGCTTTGATGCTAAATGGGGTCGTCAGAATCAGCTATTGTGCTGCTGTAAGTGAAAGAAATACTAAAAATTTCTGTCTGAGTGAAGAAATGAAGCCATATTAAGTGCCTGTCATGTTCAAACCGGTCTTCTGCTGCCTAAGTGATAAAAGTCCATCAATAGATAGGTAACAGGTCACGAGATGGCAGCTGAGGACTTTCTTCCAACTGTCAACATTTCTGTTGTCCAGACAAAAATATAAAATCAGACAAAGTACAACACCAAGAGTTGTAAACACTTAATGTGAACTACGGCCTTTGGATGATAATGATGTAAGGGTTCGTCAGTCATAACAACCGTAGTGGTCTGGTGCAGGAAATTGACAGTGGGAAAGGCTGGGGGCCAGTGTGAGGGAAACAGGATATAAATGGAAACTCTCTGTGTAATCTTGTTGGGAACCTAAAACTGCTTTTAAAATCTTTTTTAAAACTAAGACATATTTTTGGCATTACCCATTTTTTATTGGAAAGGAAAAATGAAAACCTTTCATTTTATTAATAATTCTGTATTCCACTCCTATATTTTCCTCTCTTGGATGATGATGGTGATATTATTTCTCACTTTTCAAAATAATACCCTGGACTGAGTATGGGATCAGCAGCTTCTGCTCCTAGTTTTCAAAAACAATTCTACTATTGATTGAAAAATTGAGCACTGCAAGATTGGAAGGGGTCTTCTTGCAACATCCAGCCTGAACTCTTGACTCGCACAGTATTTTACCCAAAGTATTCAAGAGTCAAGTCCTATTGCTAAACGTCGATAGAGACTCTAATCCCATAACCCTCTTGGGTACTTACTGTAAACCACTCCTTGCTTACACATTCATCTGAAATGGAAACTGGTAAAAATTGCCAGTTTGTTGAAGTATACTGAGAATAGTGTATCACAACTGAGAAAAGATGGTTTCAAACTCTCAGGCTAATTTTGTATTCATTGGGAACCAGAAAACACAATAAAGGCAACATTGTCAAATCAAAAAAGTAACAAATTGGGAGCAGGTTTGTTTTTACACTTTTAGGTACTTTTTCTATGAACAAGGATGAATGAAAGCATAAAGCCATGATTGATAGTGCTCCAAGGCAGTTGGTGGTTTTGTGGTATGGGTATAGAACTTTCTATCACCAAAGAGAAAATATTTTTGAAAATGATTTAGCCAAGTAGGACACTGAAGAATTCTGACACAGTAATATATTACATCTGGTGTGCTCAGCCCAAAGATTTTTAGGTTTTTAGGACTTTGCAGGTCTGAAACTGAAAAATCTAAGAGATTATGATTTTAGTATTTCTTAGTAGAGGGAATTATAACAATAGCATCCACTCCATTCCGTGTGTAAAAAGAAAAAAGGATCATACAACATTCTAGGTAAAGGAAGAAAGTGGCTTCCAGCTATAAAGCCTACTGTTCTCACTCACTCTTCCTGTGAATGTACTTCTGCAGAAGTGAGTGAAAATGGGTGTTTAAATCATTAGGGAGAGAGCTGAGGAAATTTTTCTGGAATGAGTTGCTTTTGGACTTGGAATACAGATTTTCCATGCATTGCTTGATTGTCTTCCATGTATCAACATTTGTATAAAGAAACTCATAACAGTAGCAGAAAATTTGAGAGCTCTTCCTAAGCCTTTTTTTTTTTTATCACTGCCGACCTTTTCAAACCCCAGAGCTATGGAAATCATCTGTTCATAGAAGGAGAAGTAAACACTTTCCTTGCAGCCAAAAAATAGGCACAAGACTGCCAAAAATTGAAGTCTGTGATGAGGCTAGCTGACCCTGTGTACCTTATACTGACACCCACTCATTTTCTGGGCACTGGGCATCCTGCATCTACTTTGGTGAATCCCTTGATGTCACAACAACCTCAGTCCTTTTTAGATCATGGGAGGTTATTGTAAGCAGTGTTCTTGTACTTCAGAGCTAAACTGTAATGCTTCATACATGTATTCCAGAAACAGTTACTTTTTAGACATCTGATCAAATGTTAAATGGCTATCTTGGTCTCCCAGTATAGGTGGACTGGAGATACATTGTATATCTGATTGCATGATTTTATTAAAACAGTAGCAATAATAATGTATAATAGCATTCACTAAGTTCTTATTACAAGCCAGGCACTATGCTAAGTGCATTGTACCTGTCTTCTCATTTAATCTTCACAATACACCTTTAAGTAGGTTGAGTATCAATTGATACAATTTTGGCTGCAATAAACGTCTTAGAGTGAGGAAACTTATTATACGAATGAGAAGTATAGTACAAGATTGTTACCTCTTGGATACTATAGGTCCCTATTTAAATGCTATTTCTTTAGTAAACCAGTTTCTGTCTTTTATCAGATTCACTCACCCCATAATGAATTAATTAATTCACTTCCTGTTCTCTTTTTTGCTTTTTTTTTCTTTACCAACTCATTCTGCTTCTTTATCTTGTTTAGTGTTCCTTGTCACACTCCATTGCTAGACTTTAAGACCAGTGAAACAGGAATTTGTTTTCTGTATTTTTTACAGTTCCGTATGCCTTTGGGAATACAGGTGCTACTCAATTTATGAAAGGGTTATGTCCTCATAAACCTATCATACGTGGAAAGTCAAAAATACATCAAATATACCTAACCTACCGAGCATTATAGTTTAGCCTAGCCTGCTTAAACGTGCTCAGAACACTTACACTAGCCTATAGTTAAGGAAAATCATCTAGTACAAAACAAACTGATTTTATAATAAAGTGTTGAATAGCTCATGTAATTTATTGCACTGAAAGTGAACAACAGAATGGTTGTACGGAAACCGGAAGTACAGTTTCTACTGAATGCGTATTGCTCTTGTACTGTCATAAAGTAAAAAAATCAACCAGGCACAATGACTCACACATGTAATCCCAGTACTTTGGGAGGCTGAGGCAGGCAGATCACCTGAGGTCAAGAGTTCGAGACCATCCTGACCAACATGGTGAAACCCCATCTCTACTAAAAATATAAAAAAACAGCCAGATGTGGTGGCACACACCTGTAGTCCAGCTACTTGGGAAGCTGAGGCAAGAATCACATAAGCCCAGGAAGCTGAGGTTACAGTGAGCCAAGGTCACACTACTGCACTCGGCCAGGATGATAGAGCAAGACTTTATCTCAAAACAAACAAACAACAACAACAACAAAAAAATCCCAAGTGGAACTATCCTAAGTTGGAGACCATCTGTAATTAGTTGGGGCACAATAAGTACTGTGGATGAATGAAGGAAGGAAGGGAGAGTCTGTAGCTCATCATGGACTACTAGGAAACATTCTGAATAAGATTACTCCAAACTGAACGTTCTGTGAAGCCTTCCCTATTTTTTGAAGTCTTAATTCTCTAATGCACACCCTGCATAACTACTGGGTATGATAGTGGTGAAGAACTTTGGCTGTTGAGTTTGGCTACGTGTGCTTGATCTCTTATTCCAGCACTTCCAAGCTGTGTGAACTTGGTAAGTTACTAAACCTTGAGTGCTTCAGTTCCCGCTCTGTATAATAATAATAGCAATATGTGTTGGCAAGTATTCGCTGAGAATAAAGTAGCCCATAGAACATAGTCAGTGAATGTGAGCTATTGTTACTATTTAGCACTTCTTACACTAGTACCTTAGTTACAGTGGTCCTCCCTTATCTGCAGTTTTACTTCATGGGGCTTTAGTCACCCATGGTCAACCCCAGCCCAAAAATATTGCAGTATTTTGAGAGAGACCACAATCACGTAAGTTTTATTACAGTATATTGTTATAATTGTCCTGTTTTATTGTTGCTGTTAATTCTTCCTGTGCCTAATTTATACATTAAACTTTATCATAGGTGTGTATGTATGTATAGAAAAATAAAGATAGGATATATATGGTTCAGTACCATTTGCAGTTCCAGGCACCTACTAGGGATTTTGGAATGTATCCTCCACGAATAAAAAGGAAGGACTGCATTGTCATTGGTTTCCTTACTATGTGAGCAACTAAAAGGAGGGAAACATTTAACAACTTTTATTTTTATATTGTCAGTGCTTACAATATATTTAAAATGCAGATTAAATAAGTATTTGTGAAGGAAATTGCATGGTATTTCCAAGTTCATGTCCTGATATTGATGAATTACCATATTCTATTTTTTAACCCCAAATTTATTTTAAATCACATAGAACATAGTATAGTAACTCACTTATACATAATTTGCTTCAATTCTTCACCCTTTGTTTTCCTCAAGAGTTTCATATGACTCCCATTCACCCACGAAGTAGTTCCAGCTTCAGGTCATTCCCTGTAATCAAGTGCTAGTAGGCTGACAGCCAGGACTCATGCATGTTTGCATTTGAGCATTGGAGCTGTTATTTCTAGCGGTACATGGCCTATTTTCTGTGGTTTTATAACTGATCTTTCTTGGCCTCCTATTTGAATATAGAAAGAGAAAAATTAGAATAGTGAAAAAAGTGAGAATTTTTTGGCTGATTTTATGTTGCCTCTGGGGCCTAAGTGTCAAAAAGATGAATCTGGGGTTTGATATATTTGGCCTGTGTTTAGGGCTTTCTCCCCGTCCTCACTGGCAGCACCTCTTAGTGTGAGAAAAGCTATATGAAAAGAGAACATGCACAGCATGAATCTAAATTTAGAAGACACTTACTTTTCTTAATCCCAGGTATAGATATGTAAAACTATTACATTAGTTCAGAGGCAATCCAATGGTTATATGTAATTATGTAAAGACAAAGTAATAGAGCACTTTGAAAACTTAGAACAGTGTAAAACAAAATGTATATTTCACATTTATCTTTTGTGAGTAATTAGAAGAAATTTGCAAATGAAGTTAATATTTTAATATCTAAAGAACTTTTTCTGAACATCATGGAATTTATTTATAATGAAGTTAAAACACCCTACTTTTTAGGACAGTTCCTTATATCATACTAAACTGTAATTCTTTACCTACTGGAGTAGAAAAGTAGATTTTGGGGGCTTTTTTCTTTGTTTCTTTTAGAAATTTTAGGAAGTTCTTTTCGATAACAAATTCAAATCCTCCTCATATACTTTTTCTGTTTTATACACTGTCAGCCCATGGTGGAAAGAAATAGGAATAAAATGTCTTTAAATTTATAAATATACTTTGATTCTCTTTTTTTGTAAAGAATCACAGATAACATAGTGTTTATGGTTTTTGCTTTTGTTTAAAAAAGTGTGTTTTGTTAAATATATACTACTTTTCAATCTAATTCAGAATATTGCTTTAAAATGTCCCAGATACCCAGTTTTGAATCTTCATGTATAATATCAAGGTTGTGTTGTAATTGAACAAACGTCTGGCACACACAACGGCTTCCTCACGCAGCACCCCTCAACTCCACCCCTTTTCTCCATTCATGGAGTTGGAAGATGCATGCCCAGCATAAACTCCATGTTTTCAAACTTGTTAATGACACTAATGCCCTTTCCAGATACAAAACCTGAGCTTTGTGAGCTCCCTCAATGAGGAAAACTGTTTGGAACAAACCACTTTCCCCATTTTCTTGGTCATTCACTGAATGAGCTTGTCAATATAGTACAAAAGGTAAATGCTGGCATACTTTGATTAAAAAAAAAAAACAATCTAAACTGAATTCTATCATGAGGATTTTCATCCTTGACGTTATTTGGAATAATAAAGAGAGAATCTCCTTCTGTACATTTACCCTGCTTCTTTGTCTTCAAGGCCTATTGGAAATGAGAATGAGGGATGTAATTTATGTATTTATTTATTTTGAGACTGGGTCTCACTCTGTCACTCAGGCTGGAGTGCAGTGGTGCAATCTTAGCTCATTGCTGCTTCCACCTACTGTGTTCAATTCTCCTGCCTCAGCCTCCCCAGTAGCTGGGATTATAAGCATGCACTACCATGCCTGGCTAATTTTTGTATTTTTTTTTTTTTTTATGAGAGAGGGGCTTTACCCATGTTGTCTAGGCTGGTCTCAAACTCCTGACTTCAGGTGATCTGCCCACCTTGGCCTCCTAAAGTGCTGGGATTACAGGTGTGAGCCATAGCACTTGGCCAATATAATTTAAATACTTTAAAAATTCTTAGGACTCTTGGGTGTTCAAAAAATAAATCAAAATGTTTAAAAATGAATTTTATATTTTACCCTTATGTAAAAAAATATTACTGTTTATTTTTAAATGTTTGAAAGGGTATGTGGAGTAGGGAAAGGGATCAGGCCTGGGAGTCCACTCTCAGTGGCTCAGATAGACTCCAGGGAAGGAATGAGTCCAGTGAGGGCCCTGGAGACCTGGACTGATCCAGACCCGTTGTCTCCTTATGAATGCTTTACAGTAAACTATGACCCATCTTTTGGGCATGAAATATGTCCTACTTCCATCTTCCATTATTTTTTAAAACATTCACAATTCCAAAGCCTAATATCTTAGAATTATTATTAGGATTTCATTCTGTTCTGGATACATAGCAATGCTGTTATAATTCTAAGAAAATTATTTTTTAAATTCCATAATAATTCTCCATCACCTTCTACAAAACTAAAGAACCGTAAAATACTGGAGACAGAAGATTCAAATAACTCTTCTGTCATGTACAAATGGAGTTGAGTTTTTAAGAAAAGATACATTAAATTACATATGTTTCTTATTTTTGCTTATATTCCTATTCATTTTGCAGTTGGAGAAAAATAAGTTCCAGGTATTAGAATGTCATACAATAAGCATATAGGAAGTGGTGGTCAAGCTTACTACTCAGAGTGCCTTAATATTTCAGTCTAATATATGTGCCACAATACCTCTAAGCCATGGGAAATAGAGAAGCTAAATTAGCTTTTGAAATGCTAAGACAGTCTTTAACCAGGAAATGCAGCAGTGTGGATTATCTCTTTTTTTTTTTTTTCAGTAAAAATGTTTAAGTTGGTGTTTAAAATGCATGTAGAAAAGTGCCTAAATCATAAGGCACTTGACAAGCATTTATAAAGTGTGCATACCTGGTAACCAGCTCCTTGAACCTCCCTTGAACTTTCTCATGATTGTTCTCCACCCTCATTATCCTCAGTGTTGGGGAATACTTACACTTACCACTATCCTGACATCATTACTGTAGATTCATTCTGCCTGGTGTATTAATCCATTCTCACACTGCTATGAAGAAATACCCGAGACTGGGTAATTTATAAATATAAAAGGTTTAATTCACTCACAGTTCATTGCTGGGGCGGCCTCAGGAAACTTACAATCATGGTGGAAGGCAAAGCAGAAGTAGTCACCTTCTTCACAGGGCGGCAGGATGGAGTGAGTGCAAGCAGGGGAAATGCCAGGCACTTATAAAACCATCGGATCTCATGAGACTCACTCATGAAGTCAAGGTCATTAGAGTCTCATAAAATGCATTTGGAAGCGTCCCCTCACTCTGATTTTTGGAAAAGTTTATTTAGGATTGATGTTGTTACTTGCTCCTAAAATTCCTTGAAGAATTCACCAGTAAGGTCATTTGTACCTGGCATGTTTGTTTTTGCTTTGTTTTGTTTTTGTGCCTATGTGTTATAAAGGTTTTTAAATTGCAGTTAAGATTTTATTAACAGATAAAATAATATTCAGGCTTTTGACTTCATGTCAGTTTCACTGTTTTTTTAGGGAATCTATCCATTTTAGGTAAAATTGCACATTTATTTGCTCAGTTATTTATAATATTCTCTTCTCTGTATAATATGTAGTGATGTCTTTTTTAATATTTTAGTAATTTGTGCTTCTGTTTTGCTCTTGATCAGTTTTCCTAGGGTTATTAGCCTTTTCAGAGAAACAACTTTTGTTGATTTTTTTCTTTTCTATTTTATTAATTTTTGCTTTTATATTTATTATTTTTTCTATGCTATTTTTTATATTTACACGTTGGGGTTTAAATTATCTTTATTCCTAACTACTTGAAGTAGATCTTTATGTAATTAAATTTTTAATCTTCTAATATTTGTATTTATAGTTATATATTTCCTTCTAAGAATGGCTTTATTGGCATCCATAAGTTTTGATATGTTATATTTTGTTATTTACATAAAATATTTCTAAAGTTCATTGTAATTTTTTTTCCTTTGACCAGCGAATTATTTAGAAGTCTTTTGCTTAATATCCAGATGTTTGAGTATTTTCTGGTTAGCTTTTTGTTACTGATTTCTACCTTAAAACCACTATGGCCAGAGAAGATACTCTAAATGACTTCAATCCTTGAAATTTGTTATGGAACAGAATGTTACCAATTTTAGTAAATAGTTGTTCTCTGCTTGAAAACAATGTGTATTATGCAGTTGGACCTGTATGTCAATTAGGGCCGGTTTGTAAATTGTGTTGTTAAAATCACCTATATCCCTACTGATTTTTTGTCTGCTTACTATGTAAATGTCTGAGGACTATCTTATAATCTCCCATTATTATTATGGAGATTTATCTGCTTCTTATTTTTATTTATGTATTTTATGAAAATGTAATTAAATATAGAATTGTTGTATCTTCTCAGCATAGTCACCTTTTCATCTCTTTGAAATATCTTTTTTTTTCTGTATCAATTCATCTTGCCTCCAAGCCTATTTTTGTCTTTTATTAGTAGAGCTACATGTGCCTTTTTCCTCTTTTCCCACCTTTCCATATTCACATATTGAAAGATTTTTCTCTTGTAAGCAGCATATAGTTGTTTTCTAATACAGGCTGACAATCGTTGTCTTTTAATTGAAGCATTTGGTCAATATACATTTAATATAATGAGTGGTATTTAGGGGTTTAAATCCATACTTTACCTTTTGTTTTTGTTTCATCTGTTCTTTGTTCCTTTTTCATTCCTTTCTTTTCTTTGCCTTATTTTGGAGTATTTATTTTTTATTTTACCATCCCCCCCATCACTTTGTTTCTATATGATTTTTAACTGAACAATGTATGAAAGGAAATAAAATGCACCAAAAATTAAGATAAGTTTGGAATCTCAAATATGTTTAACCAAGATCTGCTTTCACATAATAAAAAGTGAAATTATATACAAAGTTATTTGTATACAGTAAAATCTTATCCATCATAAGATAAAAAGCATTTTTCACTGGCAATTTACCATTTGTATTTGAGGAAGTGATTAGGTCCAAAGTATTTTTACTTTTCATTCAGTAGAATCTCTGAATTAATGTTCAGCACATTTTACTTTTGGGCAGAGTCTCCAGACTTTTATAAGTGGAATAAATATAACTTTGTATGTAAGAAAATGGCTAGATTAAAAAGCATTTTAAAGAGTTTTGTGTATATTTTTTTGTTTTGAGGGTTTTGGTTTACATTTGCTTGTTTGTAATAGTAATTGTTGAAAATTGCAATGACTTCCTAACTTAAATATGTGTATACTATTAATTAATAAATATCAGTAGCATTTTATCTTACATAACATAATTTCAAGCAAAACACTTTATCTCAAAATGAAACAGTATTTTCATTCAGAAAAAAATACTAAAATGTTGCAAGTTTTTAATATTTTAAAAATATGAATATTTTATTTTTGTTTGTACAATTGTATTTCACTCATATGTTATTTCTGTTAGGGTGGAGTATATCTTTATACTCAAGTAAAATAATTAAAATTTTTTTTTATCCTCAAATAGTAGATTGCAAGTATGTAATTTTTCTGATTTTAAGAGTAACATGTGCCAGGTGTGGTGGTAGGTACCTGTAGTTCCAGCTACTTGGGAGGCTGAAGTGGGAGAATCATTTGAGCATAGGAGTCTGAGGCCAGACCAGCCTGGGTGATGCAGTGAGACAACATCTCAAAAAAAAAAAAAAAAAAAAAGAGAGAGAGAGAGAGACCATCATTATAAAAACTTTGGAAGATTCTGAGAAATATAAAGAAAAGATCATTTATCCATCAGTGATAACTAATGTTCATATTTGACATATTTCTTTTTTAATAGTTTTTAGTATTTAAAAATGAAATTATATACTTTATTTTTTATTAGTATTATATTATTTGTATTTTCTAATATTATTTAAAACCCTTTGAAAATCTTTTGATGACTACATAATTTCATTACATAATTATATTATAAATTTTGTAATGTATGTTCCTGATTGTGGATATGCACGGTGTTTTCTCTATGTTGCTGTTGTTTAATGCTCTAAAAATCTGTAAATAGACTGTTTATAAATATTTATTTTCAGCAATTATTATATTTCTAAACTAGGTTCTAAGACATTGAATGACAAGTTCAAAGGCTATTAGCACCTTGATGGGTCTTAACATGTGTGGCCTCTGTGTTTTCCAGAGTCTACCATTTCTGCTTCCACCAGCACCAAATGAGACCTCCCAGGTCCTAACACCTTCTCAAAAGGAAACTCATATTCATTTTTTCCTCTGTTAATTTGATAAGGAGAAAGTGATGTCTCATGTTAACTTGCCTTTATTATCAATAAGGCTGACTACTTGTATACCTAGCTACTTTCTTCTGCACAATGTTTTTTGCCTGAGGTAGAATATTAGTGTTTTCTAACTGATTTGTGTATTTGAGGGATAATAATCACTTATCAATGTTTTACAGATAGTTCCTTCATTCTTTAATTTGCCTTTTAATTTTATAGTGCTTTTATTTTTTTCACTGCTCTTTGCAATTTTTTCTATTCTGTTGTAATCACTTTTGTATATTTATCTGTATTTTTATAGTGTTTAATCTTTTATGGTGTTATTTTATATTTGATTCTTTCATACATCTAAAATACAAAATTGAACGTTTTCTCTTTTTTTGAGTTGGAGTTCTGCTCTTGTCACCCAGGCTGGAATGCAGTGGTGCAGTCTCTGCTTTCTGCAACATCCGCCTCCAGAGTTCAAGCAATTCTCCTGCCTCCACCTCCTGAGAAGCTGGGATTACAGGTGTCCACCACCACACCTGACTAATTTTTGGTTTTTTTAGTAGAGATGGGTTTCAACATGTTGGGCCAGGCTGGTCTCGAACTCCTGGCCTCAGGTGATCCGTCTGTCTTGGCCTCCTGAAGTGCTGGGATTACAGGCGTGAGCCACCACACCCGGCCTGAACATTTTCTTGCTCATCATTTTGTTATCTTCTATCTGAAGAGCTTTTCAAGTATGCCTTTGATAATTTCTAACACAGGTTCCTACATTGTAAATCCTGTTTTTTGTTTTCTTTTTTTTTTTTTGAGACGGAGTTTCGCTCTTGCTACCAGACTGGAGTGCAATGGCACGATCTCGGCTCACCGCAACCTCCGCCTCCTGGGTTCAAGCAATTCTCCCACCTCAGCCTCCTGAGTTGCTGGGATTACAGGCATGCGCCACCATGCCCAGCTAATTTTTTGTATTTTTTTTTAGTAGAGACGGGGTTTCACCATGTTGACCAGGATGGTCACGATCTCTTGACCTCATGATCCACCTGCCTCAGCCTCCCAAAGTGCTGGGATTACAGGCTTGAGCCACCGCGCCCGGCCTAATCCTGTTTTTAAAACTACCTTCCATGCAGCATTTTAATGTAACCATTGCTGTTGAATGAGAAGATAATTGGTTGCGTCACCAATTATTTTTCTAGCCCAACTCCATTGCTGTAGTGTTTCTTTGTCCTGTGTAGTAGTTTTGGTGATGTTTCATCTTTGTTGACTCTTCATAAACAATTATGGAGGGACAAGAAGAGGTTGTATGTTAAGACACATTTTCATAAGGTTGGGTCAAAAAAGCTTGCAGTAGTCTCCCGCTGAGCCTTGAAGGACTTGGAGGACAGATGAAAATCATCTGGGTAAAAACTGTAATATGTATACAATAGGAAGGAATGTGTTCCTGGCAGAATAAATGCCACAAACAAAGATTTGGAAACATGAAATATTGCATAGGATTAGGGATACTGTAAGTAAATTTGATTTAATTCAGTAATTTAATTGATTTTTTTAAGTACAGTGTTTCTCTTTTCCAGGTTGCTTTTTGACAATGGGATTAGAGGAGCAAGAGAAAAGTCAGGATATGTTCTAGGATATTATTATAATAGCTCAAGCCAGACATATTGGTAGCTCAGGCTAGAACAGTGGCAATGTGATGGAGAGAAATGAATGACTCAAAAAATGCTTTGGAGATAGAGCCTAGTACTAGATTAAAACATAGAGTTGGACCAGATGTAGGACATGGAAGAGAGGAACTGTTGAAGAGAGGTCATATGTCCTGGTTTTAGCAAGTTGGTATTTGGTGGCACTATTTGCTGACATGGTAAAAAAATGAAGTAATTTTTTGTAAAGATCAAGGGTGTGATTTGGTTATATTAAATTAGAGTTGCCTGTGAAACATCTATGTGGGTGTGTCTGATAGAGAATTGGATCAAGTTAATTTTAATGTTTGGAAGAGAAGTCGTCAGATATAGATCATATTCGAAGCCATCAGAATGGATGAAGCCACCAAGAGAGATTATAGAATGAGAAAAAAAAGAAGGCCTAGAACTAAACTCTGAAAAACTCTTAACATGTAGGGGTCAAGAAAAAGAGTCCCTGTAGGAATAGTCCAAGGATTAAGAGGAAACCCAGGGGGTGTGGTGCTATAGAATCCAAAGGCAAAGTGTTCTTCAAGAAGGAGAGAGTGGTCAACTGCATTGCATACTATTGAGAACTCTACTAAGAGGACAAGAAGAATCCTTTAGGTTTTACAAAATGATGACCTTATCAGATGCTGCTTCAGCAGAATCTTATAAGAACTGATGTAGTAAACACAGCATGCATAGATAAGTCAAGAACCTTGGTTCTTAAAGAGGAGTGAGAAATAGGAATGATTCAAGAGAGGGAAAGAAGCTGATGCAGTTTCAGAGGCCAGATGGGAAAGCAAATAACTTGACCACCCAATTATGGAAAAGCTCAGACAGCCTGTGGCAAAGGCCTTTATGCCATTACCCATGGAAGAAAACTGAAGAGGTTTAAACAGAGGACTACTTGATTGGACTATTTCAATGGGTAAATTATTCTGTCATTATGGGAGATGAATTTGGGGTCTTCAATGAGTATCTGACAGCACAAAACTCAGTTGGGAAGCCATTGCAGGAATTTGAATGAAAGGTAACATGGCCTTGAATAAGGTTGGAGAAGAAAGGTAAGACTGGATATATAACTGAAAGATAAAATCATAAGGAGGTGGTGACCGGATGCGGAGCAGTAATCAAGGATGACTCCCACATTTTTGGGTAACAAGGATGATATATGTGATTTTTAGGATGGTTTCCAAGAGGATGTCTTTATGGATGGTGAATGTCTGTTGTCTACAAAGTTTTGGTTTAGTTTCTCTGGAATATAGAATTGGGGCTTGTCTGGGTGATTTTTAAAGAATAATTTAAGCAGCTGGACATGGTGGCTCACATCTGCAATCCCAGTACTGGTAGGCCGAGGTGGGAGGATCACTGGAGCCCAGGAGTTTGAGATCAGCCTGGGCAACATAATGAGATCTCATCTCTACTAAAAATTAAAAAAAAAAAAAAGTGCCAGGCATGGCAGCACACACCTGTGGTCCCAGCTATTTGACAGGCTGTGGTAGGAGGATTGCTTGAGCCCAGGAGGTTGAGGCTGCAGTAACCTGTGATCATGCCACTGCTCTCCAGTGTGGGCAAGAGAGTGAGACCCTGTCTCTAAAATAAATAAGTAAATCTTTTTGAAAGTAGTAGATCTCCAGGTGTGGGGGCAGGGGAAAAGATGTCTCACTGGCTAGCCTTATTTTCTAGAAGGTAATTACTGGAAAGTTGAATTTCAAATAACTTGTTACCTCTGTCATTTCTTACTGCTTATCTTAAGCTACTAGCCTTCAAAACAGACTTGTGACCATCAGGGTCTCTGTTTTTTCCTGCCGACAGAGACAACATGGTAGTCAGAATCTACCCAGGGACGTCCTTTGCTGTTTCTGGCCTATTCCCATCTCCTAGAACAAAGTTATTTTCCATAACACATATGGCCCATATTCCCCAGCCTTGCTGATGTTGCCAGACCTCAGTGGACCTTTTTTAAAAGGTTCTTCCCATATCCTATTGTATTGTCTGGACCATCTCCAAATCCAGTTTTTAATTTCCTATTGGCTAAATTTTATTTTCTTTCTTTAGGGCTCATGCTCATCTTCTGCTTAATGCTGGCTTCCCTCCGATGCTGTGAGAGAGACCTTAATCGCTTTTGGGCCAGCAGCCATGCCATTTTAAAATTCTTTTGGGCAGCGATTCAGCTGGTTTAACATCTTTCAATCCCACTTCTTGGCTGAGATTTACTGTCTCCTAGCCGGCTTCCGTTTCTTTCAGAAAGGAGTGTGAGGGCTGCATTTCCAGTTTAAGCCCCTTTTCTTTAGATCTGTTTTCCTAAGATTCTGGCACCAGATACTTAACCAATTGCAGTTGGTTATGAAGTTCTGAGCTAAAATAGCAGGCCATTTTCCTTTTATAAAGAGATCTGGGCGCACCAATGCTAGACGTGGTCCTGTCTTAGTCCTTGGACCTCCTAAGACTTGCAACCATGGGTGCCTGATGTGTTTTCTTCCAAGGGACTCCTACAAAAATATCCTCTTCAAGTATCTATATTTCAAGTATAATAATAGTTCTTGTTTTGAGGGGCAAAGATGCCTAAGTCTCATTTAAGGACAAGAAGACTTGGTTAAACTAGAAGGCAGTAGGTGATGAATCAAAGAGTAACAGATGGTATATTCTGACCTCCATCTTCATAGTGGACAAACTCCTGTGTGCTTGTTGGGCTCACAATTTGGTGAGTTCTGTTCACCATCTAGGACCAACCTTTTACAACCATCAGAATAAGGAATAAGGAAGAAGAAAGTCAGAGAATAAGGAAGAAGAAAGATTCAGAATATTGTTCTTTGGCCAGGCCCTGTTCCTCGGTCAGCTCTCCCACTAACCGACTGTGTAGCCTTGAGGCAAGTCACTTCCCCTCTCTAGCCCTCCGTTTTCTGGTTCTTAAAATGAAGAGGTTGAACTAGATAATCGTCAGGTTTCCTTCAAGTAAAAATGGACCGTATGATCCATCTAAAAATGTTCTAAGACAGGAAGGTCATTTCTTCACAACTCTGTAGTAGCTGTGGAGATTTTCCTACGAATTATACCTTACCAAAAAATGACACTCCCATTCTCACTCTCCACTTCTCTGGAGCATCCTGGCAGCAGAAGGAAAGCTCATGAGTAAGTTGCTTTCCCAATAGGTGGATATTTTTTGCTCAGAATAGGGAAGAAGCAAGTCAACAAAATAAGAGAAGATGTTAAGAAACTAAGAAGAAGCTCTTTCCTAAAAATTCAAAACCAAAAACTTAAGAATATATCGAAAAAAAACTCAAATGATTTTACTAATGAAATAGACACAAATACCCCTTTCTCTCCAATATACATGTTTTCAGATACACATAGACTTTTCTGTATATAAATATAAGACATGTAATGGAACCATTGAGATTTGTTATGAATTTTAGTGTTGAAGTCTTTGAACAGTTTTAATTTTTTGGTTCTTAAACAAGGTTTACATGACCCCATCCTCTTTTAGAAAATTCTACCTTCTTTACATACTTGTACTTTATTTCATAGTTACTTTACTGAGGGTGAGAGGGTGACACACGTGTCTAGCCTTACACCTTTATCTGAGAATTCAGGAGTACATGGGTTTGAGTTCAGCTCTTGTACGTAGACTCCCTGAATGCAATCAGTAGGTTTTGAAAAGCTTTTGGTTCATTGACAAAATGTCTTAAGTAAAAAGCATATGGACAAGGAAAATTGATCTGCCACGTAGACCAATAGAGACCCTCAAAAGTGTGGGTCTGTTAGTCATTGACAACATCACTACTTTTTAAATGAGCTGCTCGTAGTTCCCATCACCCTGAACTATGTTCTATTTTTCTTTCTGACATTTAGGTAATTTTTTATTAGGAAATTCACATCAGGGATCTATTCTCCTTTGTTTGTATAATTTTTTGACTTTATTTACATTGAAATATCAATATTTATAATCTACCTTCTTCAGTAAAGTGTAAATAGCAAACACTTGCATGATAAATCAGCAATTTTTGTGATACCACACCCGGTTTATCTGGATTGACAGTTGAGAGATCACGCGACAAATCATGCCTGTAATCACTAAACTGTTGGATAGTATTACCAATGATATCATGCACGGCTCTTACAGATCCCTAAGCAAAACTGCTTCGGTAATTTTAACAGAATCACCCTTCATTAAGCGAAAACATATGATATTTGGATTCAAAACGTAGTTTCATCTTCCAAATTCAACTTGAGCAAAAAAAAAAAAAAAAGAATGATGTTCACTTATTCATTTAGTCTTGCTGGGACTTCTACTCTAATGTAGTACATTTTCTTAACATTTAGCGTTACTTCTCTAGAATTACTCTTAATTTTAGCAGTTCACTTCATTGTATGTATATACAGGACTAACAATGGAAAAATATCTCAGAGCTCACATCATCAAAGAAAATTCTAATGAAATAATGTTTTTTTCTTGGAGAGGTCATTCAAGTAAAACAAATGTTGTCCTCTTATTAAGCTATTACCTCACCTCATTGTTGAAACTGCTGAGAGTTACATTATATCATTTTTATAAAATATTTGTTGCCGAAGAGCTAGTTTCCAGCAAGCATTCCACGGTTTTTTTTCCTATTCATTCAAATCCAAAATATTGCTCATCTAAACTTTCGCGGTTAATCACTGTTACAGTAAGTCTGATTCTGCAAGATGCCCAGTAATTCATAACCGGCTTGGGGCTTGTTCACCTTCAGGTCAGTTATTTGGTTCCTGTACACAGTAACAAGAAAGCATCATCTGCTATAATTGCATAGGATTAATAAAAAGAAAAGCAAGAGATTTTGCTTCAAGAATCTAGACTGAAAAGCCACCAGGTTTCTGGTAGATGCCTTCTCTTTCTCCTCCTTTGCTATCCTCCCACTCATTTTAGTAGGGAAATAAATGGTTGATGAGGTTAAGCTGGAGGTTCCCCACCGTGAGAAGTCACCCTTGATAAGCACAGCAGTGGTACAAGATGTTCTGGGAGCGGAGAGGAGAGACCCTGAGATCTGCTCTTGGAGTAGTTAAAGAAGGTGCTGCAGAGGAGGTGTTCCTTGGGCTGACTCCTGAAGGTCCAAGAGGCATTTCTGAGGAAGTTCAGGGGAAAGGGGTGGCATGGAGATTCCAGAGACGGATGGAGTAGGCACCAGGTCCTTGAAAAATTAAAGACCATAGGTTTTCAAAGACCCCTAGTATGCTACTTGAGCCAGAGTGTAAACTGGGAAGGAGGTAGTCTGGGAACTGTGGCCAGACAAATAGGCAAGAGGCAGATGAGGAAGGGCGCTCCATGCCCTGCTAAGGAGTGTGGTTACCCTTTAGTCAAGAAGAGATTCTGAACACTGGGCAAGGGAATGGTACTGGTGAGTTTGCATTCTGCAAAGAGCACATTGGCAGTCTTAGATGGAGAATGGATAGAGGGAGGAAGGCAAGACTGGAGATGGGAAGACTCACCAAGAGTATGAGGAGTGTCAGGAAAGACAGAAAAGAGGGCATGACAGGGAAGGACAGAGAACAGGAAGAAGGGAAGGGTGGCATTAAGGTTTCTGTCTTGGGTGAGAGAATGGATTTGCTGATGAAGGAAATAGGAGAAATGGAATTGAGTTAAGGTGAGGAGGGGAGTGTTAATAAATTCACTTATTATGAATATATCCAGTAGGTCTTAGGTAAGTGGTTCTAAAGGACAAAGGTCAATCTTTGAGAGAAGCTGGGAAATCAGTATGTGAATGGTAATTGAAGCATTTCTCAGTTTCTTTCCAGCTCTTAAATCCTGTAGTTCAATGAATAACATAAATAATCTCTTTGACATATGCCCATCTCAGGAAGTCTAAAATTAGCAGTGGCCTGTGTTAAGTAATTTGGTGACATGATGCAGTTCCTCCTCACAGTTGTAATCAGTAAATTAATTGTGACCTCAGCCTCATGCTGACATTGCAAATCAATCCAAACAGATTTATTGTCTTTTTTGTGTTTAGTGTTGTAAGGGAGATTCATTTTTTAGGTTGGAAATAATTTCATTGATTTTTTAATTCAAGTCACCAAGGTTGGGAAATGGGGTTTAGTAGAAAGACAGTGAATACAGCTTTAGGCTTGATAAGTTTGAGTTCATGGCGGAAGATCCAATGGAAATGATTAAGAAATGTGCTTGGAGAAGAATCTTAGCTGGAGAGGAAGATGGAGGATTTATCCCGAGGAGCATGGTCATTGAAACTGGGCGAGTGTGGGAAGGGTGGAGGAGGGAAGTGCTGAGCACACAGCACATTTCAGGGAGGGCCGGAGCCTCGACAGATACCCAACTTCGGGCTGCTGAAGTACAAGGACAAGCCAGAGCAGCTCAAAGCAAAGCAAGAAGAATATTCTGTCACTGAACATGGGAAGAGAGTGTTCAAGGAGTGGGCGTTCAGCCAGACTGAGAGGTCAGGGATCACTGACCAAAAGATCATCACGAGATTTAATGATGAGTTTGGTCATTGGTGCTTTGTCTTAGAGGATAAAGAGTTAGGAAGTAAGATTGTAGGTCATTGAGGAGGAAGAGGAAAAGTAGTAGTAGCAATAATAATAAAATTGATGTGTACTATGTTGGATGCTTCCCTACATTACATGCCAGGCAGTCTCCAAAGCACTTTGTACATGTTATTTTGTTTAATGCTCACAGTAATTGTAGGAACTTACCAATATTATTATTAATGTTATTCATATTGATACTATTATTTCCATTTACAAATAGACTGTAATAGGAAATAAAGACAATGAATATAGACAATCCTTTGAAGCATTTTGCAGTGATACAAAAAGTTTAATTCCCCCCAAACTAAATTCTGTCAAGTGAAATTGAACTTGTCATTTTCTTTAGCATTTGGTATCTGATTGCATTATTTGAACATGAAAGTACAATGTTCTCCACATATATTTGGATGCTGTCATCACATTTTCTTAACTTTTTCTCCAAAAACTTACATTTTGGCATGACTGCTAAGTCCAGGGGCAGAGAGAGCAGAGTACCAGGTGATGGGTGGTGTGAGATGTGGCAGTGAGTACCCAGGAAGGAAAGCACAGTGGGTGATGATATGATCAGACGAAAGCTATTTTCAAGCAATGTTAACGTTTTTGAAGTCAGTGAGGGTAGGATCCAGGGGAGGAATAACCATAGATGTTGGAGAAGGATGAAGAGGTGGGACCAGGAGGCAGAGGCTGGTCAGGATGGGAGAAGAAGCCCCGCCCAGAAAGGAGAAGGGATGTAGTTCTTTCGTTTGTTTGTTCTGAGTTGAGAAAATAGAGTTTAAAGGAAATGCTCGATTTTATTAATACTAACCCTCCCTAATCTAAATTCTGTCATGTAAAATTGAACTTATCGTTTTAACATTTGTTATCTGATTTCGTTATTTGAACATAAAATTGCAATCTTTTTCACATTTGGATACTGTCATTACGTTCTCTTACTTCTCCAAAAACTTGCATTTGGTGTGACTGTTAAGTCCAGGGCAGAGAGAGCAGAGTACCAGGCAGTGGGTGGTGGTGTGGATATGGCAGTACCCAAGGAGAATGGGAAGAAAGAAGGGAGAAGGAAATGGGTAACCATAAGGATAAAGAAGAATTGTCTAAAAGTCTGTTGTAACTTTACAGTTGAGACATCACTTTTAAAAAAGAACATTTTTATTAATGAAAAAAAAAGGGTACAAGATCACTCTCATCAAGTTTATGGAGAACAAAATGAATTGGCAAGTCATCCAATCAGCTGGAACAGCCTGGATGTTTAGGGCCTGGAGTGGCTGTAAATTGGTGGCATAAAATCTTTTCTTATGGGACTGGGACTGACTGGCTACCCTGCCGACTTCGTCAGACTCTCTCTTGACTTCAAGAGGATGCTGTATAGATCAAGGTTATCCACAAGGTTGAGTCAACCATTGCTCATTCCCTTCTGTAACTGTCAGATGCAAATACTATTAGCATTTACTGCAACTAAAACAAGTGACAATATTTTTACATATTTTCTCTGTAGGAGAAAATATAAGCCTTCTTGGAAATAAAGAGCTGAAAACATTTAGGTAATACTGGGCATGGCACTTGCAGCAGTCATTTCAGTCTAAAAACATTTCCTAAGGAACATTTCATAAAACCCAACATTTTGGCTGTTAAACCATTTCCATCAAAACATTTTATTGATACGTAAAATGTTTTAACAATTCTGTGTAAACATGATCATCTCATCATCACACACTAATCGGGATGTGTCGAGTACCTGTTTATCCATTAATATCTGGTGTTTGTCAGCCCGTGTTTGTTTTGTGTCTGATGTTCCATGTCTTTTTTGCAGATATTGATGAATGTGTAAACAACACTGTGTGTGACAGTCACGGGTTTTGTGACAATACACCTGGCTCCTTCCGCTGCCTCTGTTATCAGGGCTTTCAAGCCCCACAGGATGGGCAAGGGTGTGTGGGTGAGTTTTTAGATTTTTTTCCCAGCGTGTTTCACATGTCCCTGTTGAAGAGAAATCACAATGAACAACAGGAGTTTTTAAGCAGGTAATTTGGGGAGAGCTTTATCATAATTTGATTTTGTCATACAGTTTGAAGGTGTGTAGAATTATCCTCTATTGCGGGTGTGTGGCTCACACTTTGTGTAACCCCAGGACTTTGGGAGGTCAAGGTTGGAGGTTTGCTTGAGGCCAGGAGTTTGAGACCAGCCTGAGTAACATGGTGAGATCTTTTCTCTATGAATAAAATTTTTTTAAAAAAATTATCCAAGCTTGATGGTGGGGTGCCTATAGTCACAACTACTCAGGAGGCTGAGGTGGGAGGATCTCTTGTGCCAGGAGTTTGAGGCTGCAGTAAGCCGTGATCATGCCACAGCATGCCAGCTTGGGCAAGAGAGCAAGACCCTGTCTCAAAAACAAAAACGGAAAATCCTATGACTTCTGAAATTCTAAGGGACATTAAGAAATATAAAAGTATGACTTTACATTTAAATGAATTTTAACAAGAACATCTGTTTAAACTGTTAACTGAGTATGCAGAACTCTAGACTCCCCTCGGCACAGGAAGTAGAGTCTGGTGTGTGGTATAGATTATCTGTCTTTGAAATGTACTCGCTTAGGCAGTGCATTTAAGGCAAAGTCTTGGCAGGAGCTTCAGTGTCCAAGAATGATACCTGTGAAAGGATGCTTTGAATTGTGCAAAGCTGTATTTCCTCAGTCTGTTCCGGGATTGACATGGGTGGAAGGAATCTTGAATATCATCAGATGTCCTGGAATATGGTCCAACAAATGCTCATACAGAAAATAATTTGTATTTCATTGTCTGACATGATGTGATTTCTTCAAGTCAAACTCATTATGAAACATATTTGCAATTAGAGCAATTAAATTGGAAGGGGAAGAAAGGTTATCAAATTGAAGACTTTATAGATAGCAAGACTTTTCTTTTTCTTTATTCTTAGAGAAAAATAGCCATATTCACTACATGGCAGATGGAACTTGAGGAGTCAACACCTATTGGGTTTGAAAATTTGCAATTAAAATATTAGTTCATTTTCCATCCATATTAAACTTGGAAAACAAAATTTTCAAGGTTTAATGGTTATGTCACTTGAATAATAACTGCTTTTGTGGAATTATGAAATTCAGTTAATTCCAACCAAAAATTATTTGCAAAGCAATGATGTGGTTTCGTGAATAAGTATTAGCTAGTCAAAAACATAGATAATTATTCAAGAATTATTCACAAGACATAGTTATTTAATAATATAGGTAAGACGGTCCTAATCTTAGTTCCCACTCCTGCTTTAGCCACCTTTCCACCAAAACACATTTGTTTGACATTTGCATAATGTTTTCACCAAATGGGTCTTGTGATGTGGCCCTACTTTCCATCTTAGCTTCACCACTTCCTTCTTTACCTGTTGGTTCCCGCAATGTCAGACTGGTTGTGGTTGCCCACGTCACTGTGAAATTATTTGACTGTCATTCGCGCCTTCTTCTGGGACTATCCTCCTGACCTCTCCTTCCTTGAGTCCTGGATTTTCTCACTCATTCTTGAAGACTGAGGTTCTGTGTCATCTTCCAGACACCATCCCTGCTCCATCCCTTGCTCTCAAGCTGTGCTGTGACCTCTGCTTCCAGAGCACCTTCAGCAAATTCCATTATAGCACTTACAACCTTTCAGGGAATAATTTAATAATGAGCATACCACCTGCAGCCCCCTGCTACAAAGCTATAACCTCTATATGATTGAAAACTTTTTCCCCTCTCCATGGGCAGGGCATGATGCTTGGCTTATTGTAGGTGCTCAGTAAATTTTAACTACTAACTGTTTATATATCAGATGTTGAACCATAGCAGATATCTGGAGTCCACATAGCCCCAGAGCCCCTGCTTAATGTTCATTTCTAACCAGCCAGATGAGCACATCAAACCCGTGTTGACATTTCAGCTTGGCACACAAAACACCACCCTTAGAGAAGGAATCTTTGTTATCATTTTGGTGAACTCAACAAATGTTATTTCATTTGTGTTTGTATTCATTCTTTCAAAAATGTTTACTGAGCGCCTGTGATAGGCACTTCACACTGGGTGTTGTGTAGAGCTACAGGATGAGTCAGCCCTTCCCCCATTACCACTTACTCATCCTGCAGCTATTGGCTCCAGTATCATTCCTCTAACCCACCCCCGCACTTAAGGTCTGCTGTTCCATGCTTTCACTGAGCTCTGAACTTTTCTTTCCTCATACTCACTGAATCCTGTAAGATTATTTTGTTAATCTCCCTAACTTGACTATAAGCTCCATGAAAGCAGGAGTTTGGATTGCTAGCTTATCATGGTTTCCCTACATATAGGCCGTATAGGCCTGCCCCATGGCAGTAAGCTAGGAAATATTTCTTGATTGAGTTAGCGCAGTCTGATGGGATAGAGTTCATTAACCATGTAAATAATACATGCTGGAAAGTACAAAGTTCCACTGGACATTTACCTAAAATTGATAAATGTGAACTGGCAATATCTTATGTTTTTCTGGTCTCAATATGACAGTCTAGGTTGATTAAATATTTCAACTCTGCTTTATGTTATGGTAGTTTTCATAAGTGAAATCAGTTCATTGAATTTATGTCTGTTTATATACAAATGAAATGGAAAACTGAGGTAATTACCCAAATAAGTCCAGATGTATTTTTGTCCAATTAACTGGGTATAACAGGTGAAAGGAGGATTTTTTTCTGGAATGATTTAGATAATTGCTCAAATGTTTAACTTTGTATAAACTATCTCAAGGTATGCTCATGAAAGCTAATGTTTATACATATTTAATGCATAAGACGTGAGCATTTCAGACTTTAAGTCGGACACTTTGCTGTACTGGATATTCATGAATAAAATTTAGGAGGAAAGAAGGTAAAAAGTACTATTGGGTAAGATCAAACATAAAATTAGTCTTTCTTAGGGATGCGTACTTGCAAAATGTTCAATAAAGTGTACTTGTCACTGAGATTCCTTGAATGTATTTTAATTATGTATATTTAAGTACAGAAGAAAAACATTTAGCAAAATAGAAATTACACAGTGGAACATCAGCAGAATTTGAAAAGGCATCATGAGATCAGTGATTAGTTATTGCACCAATTTGTTTTACATGAATAATTAATGTAGCCTGATGAGTATCTCTATAGGGGTCTTTCCTTCATTTCTCAAAGGAATACACAATCTGAATTCTATTGATAACTATGAATGTTTTGGCTACCAGAGAACTGTATTTTCAGACATTTAAATAGATTTTTTAAGTATTTTTAAATGAGCTTAATTTTGTGGTTACTGAAGTGCCAGTGCTTCTAACTTTGCTTGAATCAAGAACTGAGTGTAGGCTGGGCACAGTGGCTCACGCCTATAATCCCAGCACTTTGGGAGGCCGAGGTGGGTGGATCACTTGAGGTCAGGAGTTCATGACCAGCCTGACCAACATGGTGAAACCCCATCTCTACTAAAAATACAAATATTAGCCGGGCATGTTGGCGCACGCCTATAAGACCCAGCTACTCAGGAGGCTGAGGCAGGAGAATCACTGGGAGGTGGAGGTTACAGTGAGCCGAAATTGCACCACTGCACTCCAGCCCGGGTGACAGAGCGAAATTGTCTCAAAAAAAAAAAAGAACTGAAAGTAGAGTGTTATGTCATTTAAGACTTCATTATGTTGAAAAGTCAGGATGATAAAACTAGGTGGTCAGTGGGCACATACTAGGTTTGCAGTACAATTCCAGGGTGTCCTGTAAAACTAAACTGGGAATTTAGAACCTTTGTCTTGAGTTTTCATGGTCCTTTCATATAGACCAAATCTGACAGCTCTGCCTTGAAGAGCCCCTTCCCTAAAAGAGCAGAAGGGGTTTGCCTGTTCTCTGGGGATTGCCTTCTTTTCAGCAAAACACTGTTAGCCCTGGCACAGCTGGTGAAATAGCTGTCATGAATGAGGCACACATCTCACTTGGTCTGTGCTCCCTTTTCCAGATGTGAATGAATGTGAATTGCTCAGTGGAGTGTGTGGTGAAGCCTTCTGTGAAAACGTGGAAGGGTCCTTCCTGTGCGTTTGTGCTGATGAAAACCAGGAGTACAGCCCCATGACTGGTCAGTGCCGCTCCCTGGCCTCCACAGGTAAGTCCCAGTGACACTGTGCAAGGGAATACAGGCTCTTCTCAAAGACCTGCACCCGCATAGCTTTGGGATAAATACTGGGAGTGAGATAAGAAGAAGCCAGATGTGCTGACAGAGGACTGTCCCTGGAAGCTTCCACGTTCTTCTGTGCCTGCCTTGTCAGTGGAAATAAGATGTGGGTGATGACTCTTTGGGCTAGATGGCCTCTAGTGTTCTATCCAAACCAGAGACGCCTCCAGTAATGTAAAGGATCCAAAATGATGACGACATTTGCTGGGGACTGCTTAAAACTTAGCTATCAGCTCAGGATTTAATATGGCACCATCTCATTAAGCTGCATAATCCTCCATACGTTCTTGGCCCTTAGAGAAATGTGTCTTGACACTTCTCTAAATTAAAAGCAACATATAGGCCTCTTAGGATCTACAAAGACTTCCACTTGGAATCCTTAAGGTGTTTTTCCAGAATTTGGCCTAGAGAGGGGCTATGTTTGCATTCACTTAAAATTTGATTTAGGCTGTGTTGTCACCATGCGAACTGAAATAGAGAGTTGGACTGTTTTCCAGATAAATTAATCAACTTCCCAATCGCCCTTTTAGTTTGTGCCATGTAGCTATAGCTTGGTTGTATTTTAGGGAAAGCAAAGGCCCTCATGGTCCTTTGAGAGCCAAGTAAAATGAAACACAGACCTTTTCTTTTCTTTCTCAGTCAATTTTATGCATGCTGCCATAATAGCCTTCACTACTCCTCTGGAGGGTACACTTGTTCCGTGTAAAATAGCTATCTTTTCAAGAAGAGGAAATGAAATATAAAAATATTTTCACCCACACATAATTCCTCAGCTATTAAATATAGAAGGGTGAAGCATGCCAAATTAAATGAACAGACTGTAACTAAAAAACTTTGTGAAAGAGAAGAGACAGATTATTACTGGCGAGAGGATTTCTATTCATTCAAGTGGCCATCGCAACAATTCATATTCCGTAAAGAAGAGATTTTTCATTTTAATTGTATCTACAATAGCTAAAAAACAAAAAACATATGGTGGATCAAAAACAGAATTGGTTAAGTAACTGTCTTTTTCTTATTTTTACTTGGTTCCATAGGGTAGTACCTCATCTATAGCGTTATTTTGAATGAATTAATATGTCATAATAATATATAGCCATTAAATGGTCTATGTGAGGATTAGATAGTCATGATAAAGATAAATGTATGTGATACAATGTTAAGTGAAAAAATACAGGATATTCCAATGACCATACCCTGTAGAGGAAGGGAGAGTGAGAATAAATACAAAGATAATTATTGGACCCAACCAATAACTAGTTGAGCTTATTCATTTGTATAGCTCCTGGCAGCTTTGCCTTTTATCATGCCTTAATTTGTGTAGTTCTTGGTAAACTTTGACTGATTATATGGAGTCTCAAGACAGTATTATGACAGTCTTCGTTTTAAAAACTTTTCTAGCAGTATCCTGGGAGACCGAATTTGGCCATAAACTTCATCAGAAGCCTTCTGTCTGACTTCATGAGAGCCAATAATTGATCAGTTATTTGAAAAAGATGATTAAAAACTAGAAATCATAAAAAGATAACACATCTTCTAAATTTAATTTTTAACTCAAAGAATAAAAGTGCATTTGGCTAGGTGCGCTCACACCTGTAATCCCAGCACTTTGGGAAGCCGAGGCAGGCAGCTCACTGGAGGCCAGGAGTTCTAGACCAGCCTGGCCAACAAGGTGAAACCCCATCTCTACTGAAAATACAAAAATGAGCCGGGTGTGATGGCATATGCTTGTAGTCGTTAAGGCAGAGGCATGGGAATCACTTGAACACATGAGGCAAGGTTGCAGTCAGCTGAGATCTCAACACTGCACTCTAGCCTGAGCGACAGAGTGAGATTCTGTCTCAAAAGAAAAAAAAAAGTGCATTAGTGTACCAATCTTTGAAGAGAAAGTCTACGGGCTTTTTTTGTGGACCCCACAAATAGGGGTCCATTTGTGGAGTTTGCTTGGCTATCTTGCATAGACCCCATCTGTTATGTGTTGGGATATGTAGAAGGGAGTAAGAATCTAAAGGCTTTTTCAAAACAAATGAATGTAAAATCCTTCTATATTTTTACAGTTTTTCTCAATTTTTTTACACTCGTTCACACCTAATTTGATAGTATTTCTTTTACTGACTCAACTTTATCTAATTTTTCTAAAGCTTTAACTTACCCTAGAAACAGCTCTTCTAGTCACATTCGTATTTTACTGGTTGATATCGTATTTAATTAAATTATGTAAGTACAATAATCAATACGCCGACACAGAATGTTTGAGAATATACCTAGGTAAGTCTTGGTTTGCATACTGTGCAGCCTGTAGGAGCAGAAGTCTGTGGACCTCTGCAAGAATAGCTGGCTGGCTCTGAGCTTTCTCCCTTCCATGGGCATCAGCAATATTTTACGGAGGGCAAGAAAGCACCAGTTAACGCAAGTTGTTTAAATGTAGGCCAGTGAAGGGAGTTTGTACCCTGTCCAGTAAAAGAATCTGCTATTCCATAGAGAACAAAACATTTGAGACCAAATTTAAAGAAAAGTTTTCAGAATAGGATTCAAATTAATTTCATTATAAAGATAATATACTAAAGCTGAGTTCTCATCCTTCCTGAAAACTACTTAGGAAGGGGAAGATAAATTCCCAGTATGGGCTATCACATTTTTATTTAGTTGTAAAATTCTCCCAGGACAATCTGTATTCCAACAATGAGCAGTAGCATGATAATTTGATGTGCTATCATACTGAAGACAGAACTAGGGCTAAGGGGTAAGGATATTAGGAAGGCAGATTTCAGGTCAGTATCCAGAAGAGCTTTCCAATAACGAACAAGAGCGAGTCAGCAAAAAAGCTATCTCACAAAATACTGGAGTGCTTTTCCAGAGGCATCCAAGAACAGGTGGGATACGCACTGGCAAAAGAGCACCCACTTCCAGCAGGGTATTGTCCCAGATGAGCCTTTAAAGTACTTTGGAACTCTGATGTCCTAGAGTTTTTATTTCTAAACTTTCTTGGCTCATATATATATATATATTTTTTTTTTTTTTTTAGGTCTGTCTTAGCATTTTTTACTGCCTGGGCCTTTGGCCACTAATTTACATTACTGTGCGTTGCCTAAAAGCATCTGAAAAAGAAGTAACTAAAAAATGTCCATACCAGGCCACTCATCACATTTAAGAAGGTATGGATATGAAATATAGTCTGATGCTATTATTTCCTTAGTGCCTGTGATAATTGCTCAATAAAAACTTTATGTCTTTGGGCACTGTAAAGGAAGCAGTAAATATTTAATCTTGGCAACTGCAGCCTTCAAACCTTCCCCACAAAATGCTGTTCTCTGCCTTGATTGGTGTACAGAGGAAATTCTGTGGTAGGAACTAGAATCTTATTCTTAAAACAGAAGGTATAATGAAAATAACACAATGAAAAAAATATATATTGTAATCCATACAGGTATTCTCCACTTTAAGAAAAGCAAACAAACAAAATCAGAAAGTATAAAGCATTTAAGTTGGGGTGATTCTTTGTATTATAAAATAATTCTTCACTTTACTGAACAATTTATCATAGGGTTTCTTAAAATATCAGTTTTCACTAATACATTTGAGATCTTATTGCCACATCATGAGCTATATCCTAGACTTCTGCATTTAGAAACCACCTTAGTGATTTTCCAGCTCAACTGTTTTATTTATAGGTAAAGACACTGATGCCCAGAGAAACATCCTAAATGTTATTCCTAAGATTATATAGCTAATGAATGGCAGAACTGGTTCAGGAACCCAATTCAGGGATCTTTCCATGTCACCATTTCTACTTTTAGGGCTGAGGACACCAAGACATCAAATTCTTCTTAAACTTGGCTTTTTTCATTTTGTTTTTCATTATTAAGATAATACACATTAATCATAGAAAATTGAGAGATACAAAAATAGATCACAATGAAGTCCCCTCCAGTATCACCATCCAGTGTCTGTCACCTCATTGACCTCTGGACTCTGAAAGGATGTCCATATTCCCCTGCCTCAACAGAACCATCTTCCATGTGAGCTTCAAGGCACTGAGATCAGGCCCTCTGACTCTTCCTTTAAGTGAGCCGTCAGTGAGCTTCTATACGCTAAACTCTTCAGTCTTATCCCAGACTCTTCTGAAACATTTGATGGTGCTGTTTCATCTTTTCCCCCTTTGCCTTGTGGTTGATTTCATGACATTACTGTTCCCTACCTCTTGGACTAGTCTTTTCCTGTCTCATTCTCAGGTTCTTCTTCTCCTGCCCATTCCTTAAATAACAACATCCCAGGTAGTTGCATGCTTAACTCTCCTCTTACTTTATGTTCTTCTCCTGGGATATTTTCTCTGCTTTGGAGTTAACCATTACTTATATGATGTTGCCTGCTAAGTAAGTATCTTCTGCCCCCACCTCTGTTCTGAGTGCCATGCTCCTGTTTCCAGCTGCCTATTAGACTTTTTTTTCCAGGGTGTCATGTAAGCCTCTTGGCTAACAGTTATTCAAACCCAAATTAATCATCATTTCCTTTCCTTGTGTCTATTTATTAATTGCCAGATATCAACACTAGAAATTCTGAAGTCATACTTTTTTTTTCTCCCCATTCATCATCCAAGCAGTCCATCATAACAGCCTGCCAGATCTACCTCCAGGGTGTCCTTCAAATCTCTCCCTGCTCCTGATACTGCTTTCCTGGGTCAGTCTTTTAGCAACACTTACCTGGACCATTGCAGTAGCCTCCTGCCTTCTCTCCCCGCCTCGCTCATCAATTCCTGCTCCACACTGCTGCCAGAGTTAATGTTTTCAAAACATAGATCTGGGTATAAATCATTCAGTCTTTCAACGGTTTACCACTGCTTTATAGCATGAAGTCCAAATGCATTAGCAGGGCGACAAGACCCTTGTTATCCTCAATAACATAACCTGCTTGTTTAGCTTTCTCTGCTACACTTCCCATGCCTACATCTAAACCCGTGTCCTGCTTATTGCTACCCCAAATAATTATGCTTTCCTAAGATGATGATGTTGCCACTACTAACTCTTCTGACTGCTGTGCCCTTCCCCTTGTAAGCCTTTTTCTTAATTGTATTTTATTTTGACACAGAGTCTTGCTCCATTGCCCAGGCTGGAGTGCAGTGGCACCATGTCAGCTCACCACGACCTCCTCCCACCAGTTCTTGTGCCTCCGCCTCCCCAGTAGCTGGGATTACAGGCCTGTGCCACCACACCCACCTAATTTTTGTACTTTTAGTAGAGACAGGGTTTTGCCATGTTGACCAGGCTGGTCTTGAACTCCTGACCTCAAGTGATCTACCCACCTCATCCTTCCAAAGTGCTGGGATTACAGGCATGAGCCACTGTGCCCATCCTCTTGGAAGCTTTTCCTAAAATCTCTCTCAAGCCCTTTTAAAAGTCTGCTCGACTGTCACCACATTGTCACATGTTCCCCAAATCCCCAAGATGGAATTACAGGATTCTGCCTCTCTGCTCTTAACACTCTTTGTTTTTGTGGCTAACAGTCTCTGCATCTACTCTCTCTGCATCCACTGCAAAACAGCTCACTGCTTAGCATGGTGCCTGAAGGATGGTAGACACTCAGTAACTGTTGAATAAATTGCCTCTCCACATTGGAAGCACATGCCTCTTTCATAACCCATCCATCCCATTCCTAGCTACTTCTACAGAATAAAAATGATTTTTCGTTTTTTCAAAGATTTAACTGAGGCACACTTAAGTGAGGAAATGTCTGTTCACACTTCTGTGTAAGGAGTGCTGCTTCAGATTGCTTAAGTTAAATTAGAAGAGGTTAAATTAAAAGAAAAACAGAACAGCTCCCCACTGTCAAGGAACACAGAATACAACTCACCTTGGTAGTTCTGACAATGGAACCCTCACAGCATCCCCATCCCCTTCCTGGAGAGGTACACCACAGGTTTTGTGCATGTACACATTTTTTAAAGGCAGGAAACCACAGGTAACAATCAGTCAACTTATATTTGGCAGAGTCTGTTTTTTAAAATGTGTTTAGTTAACCTGTTAAATAAATTTAACATTGAAAGAGTTTTATAAAAATTATTTCTGATTGGAAAAAAAGACTTTTGGTAGGAAAAGATATTAAAGAAAGTAAGACCACAGTATTTATAATGCAAACATTGTAAAAGGCCATAAAATTCCTGAGGTTGTATTGTGTATTTGTAATGGATCTCTACTGTAAATGTAGATAAGGCTGAGGAAAATACATTCACTTGTTTAAAAAAAAAGTTTGAGTCAAGTTTCTTCCCACATCCAACAACAACAATGAGAAGGTATCATCTTTTTGGTGTAAAAGCCAAATTGCTTTTATAAGATTTTCTGTTTGCTATAGAGAGTACCTAAAATCATATCTGAGTTTCTGCTAAATAGATGTCAGTGTTTCACACACACACACCATTGATCTTCATTTATTTTTATTTTTTGAGATAGGGTCTCGCTCTGTTGCCCAGGCTGGAGTGTAATGGCATGATCCTGGTTCACTGCAGCTTTGACCTGCCAGGCTTAAGTGATCCTCACACCTCAGCCTCCTGAGTAGCTGGGATTACAGCTCCACACCACCACGTGCAGTTCATTTTTAAAATTTTTTGTAGGACGAGGTCTCACTATGTTGCCCAGGCTGGTCTTGTTTTATCTTCTTAATATTACAGGATATACCCATACTGTTGCATTAAAAATGCATTTTGGATCCTAGAACTTGCTATAAATTAGGCCTGAAAAGGAATGGTTTGTACATTTCCACACACTTGGTGTGTCACTTCGGATCTGCTTTACTCATGCATTTATCCCCACAGGCCCTCATGACGCCCAAGTGTCAGGAATGTTACGAGCTTGTGTGGTGTGGCATCTGCTCATCCCTCCATCTCCATACGTGCTTCCTGTTCTGACTCATCTCAGTGTACTCTTCTCTCATTTTTCTTTCTCTGCACTATGGCTGTCTCTCAGTATTTAAGGAGGCTTGGTTCCAGGGCCTCTACTGATACCCAAGTTCATGGATGCTCAAGTCCCTGATAGAACATGGCATAATAGTTACATATCACCCATGCACATCTTCCTGTATACATTGAATCATCTCTAGATGACTCATAATACCCAATACTATGTAAATGACATGTACATGGTTACACTATACTGTGGTTTTTATTTGTATTGTTTTTGTATGCTTCTTATTTTTTCAAATATTTTTGATCTGCAATTGATTGAATTCACAGATGTGAAGCCCACAAACATAGAGGGCTGGGCCCACTGTACTTTATTTTGCTTTCAGGAGCCCCTTGATTCACCCATTTCTGCCCATTTTTCTTCTCTCTACCTTTCCACTCTAGAGTAATATGCCTGATTTTCTCTTCTCCTCACCCTTGTGAGGAGACTATTTCAAGGAAATATTACAGTAGAATTATTTCTCATTAAAAACATTAGTACCTGTAGCATTTTTAAAATAAAAAATGAAAGTAATTCACTGAACATCATTACATGGAGTTTTATATATTGATCTCTTTTGAGGACTATAGGCTGCTGTTTCTTTGAGGGTGACTATTTACTCAGTGTTACTCTTGGGTCATTGTAATAATCCTAATCTTAACTGTTCCAAAAAGGTACAGAGAGGATTAGCTCATAAAAACCTTTACAATACATTGTAAATGGAAGGGGAGAGCCCATTTAAAGAGCTCATGTCCACTTTGACCAACTACATGTTATGGATTTTCTCACCCCAACAATAATTCCTAAGATTAGATGTATTATATTTGGGGAAAGACTAAAGATGGAAACAGCCCGACAAGTGAATGGCCCACACCTTCTTTAGGCTGGTGAACCAAGAGAGAAGGAGTTCCCAGAAAGGGCTCTTTATAGGTGGTGTCTCCAGCCCAAACCTACTCCTTCCTATTAGAGGCAGGGGACATGATTACACTATTTGTGGCCTTGTTGCCGAACCCCCAGCAGCAGAGATTATCTGCTGCCCTTTTCCCATTTGTCTCAAGAAGAAAAACAAAAACAGAGAATAAAGGGAAAAGCAGAACAAACCCATGCGAGGTGGGATGCTAAGAGCCTAAGTCCCAAAGAAGAGTTTTGGGGAAAGCAGTAGATACAGGACACTTGGAACTGACATGAGTTTTCTGTTCTGGGAAGTGAGGATGCTGTATTTACCAACACCTTCTATCTCATATCGTTACCCTCTGGATCACATGAAAATGCTTCTGTGAAAGTTCCTTCAGAAAAAAATATATAAAATGTCTGAAATCAGACTTTTTTGTTGTTACTGGCCCCATCTGTAGAATAAAATACATAAAAATTGATCTTTTCATGCAGATGTGAAGCCAGCCTCTTAATGCAAATTGAAAAATCAAATATGAAAATACTGAAGGAGGAGTAATATATTTTTTAGAATTCTGGGGCATGAAATATGTAGTACAGCTAATCGTAGTCATAATATCTTTAAGAAAAAGAACATTTATTTTTTAATGCTTGGCACTTTCTATAACCATTGATTTGATCTTTTAAAATTAGTTTCCAACATAGAAACCCTTCACCTCTGGCAGCAATGAACTAAACTCACATAAGAGTTTGTTTAAAAAATTACATTGGCCGGGCGCGGTGGCTCAAACCTGTAATTCCAGCACTTTGGGAGACCAAGGCAGGTGTATCACGAGGTCAAGAGATCGAGACCATCCTGGTCAACATGGTGAAACCCCATCTCTACTAAAAATACAAAAAATTAGTTGGGCATGGTGGTGCGTGCCTGTAATCCCAGTTACTCAGGAGGCTGAGGCAGGAGAATTGCCTGAACCCTGGAGGCGGAGGTTGCAGTGAGCCGAGATCGTGCCATTGCACTCCAGCCTGGGTAACAAGAGCGAAACTCCATCTCAAAAAAAAAAAAAAAAAATTACATTAACAGCCGGGTGCAGTGGCTCACGCCTGTAATCCCATCAATTTGCAAGGCCAAGGCGGGTGGATCGTTTGAGGTCAGGAGTTTGACACCAGCCTGACCAACAAAGTGAAACCCCATCTCTAATAAAAATACAAAATTAGCCGGATGTGGTGGCACACACACCTGCAATCCCAACTACTCAGGAGGCTAAGGCAGGAGAATCGCTTGAACCCAGGAGGCAGAAGTTGCAGTGAGCCGAGATGGCTCCACTGTACTCCAGCCTGGGTGACAGAGCAAGACTCTGTCTCACCAAAAAAAAAAAAAGAAAAAAATTACATTATCACATATTTACTGACCAGAGTTTTATCCCAATGGAAAAATGCTCCAGGAAGTTGATTACTTAAAGATTAGGAAGATAGGGAAATTGCAGCTTTTCCCTGAATGATCTTTATGGACCAATTTTTAAAAAAAGAATTTGCATTTCATTCCAAACAAGATGAGGGCCTCAATTTCAGCTGCATAAACATTAAACATTCACACATCTTAGAAAATAAGAGCAAACCTTATAAAAACCAGTGTAAAACCTGAATAATTATATTATTGAATATTTCCCTTATGGGAAATAATCTGTTTCTTTCCCCAAAAAGACAAAGATTATTTTATTTCTTATGATGTGAGTATAACAAACATTGTAGTAAACAAGACAATGTTGGCCGTATATGTATTTGTTTCTGTATATATATATGGGTGTTTAAAATACATAAAATTATATATAAATATATTTCCAGTTTTAAATTTGAATTTATATATTTATAAATTTTGACATGCCTTGACTCAAAGAGAAGCCTATAGTTTCTAATTTCCTGTGAACATAATCTTCATTGGGGCCTTATTCCAAAGTATTCTATTTTGTAATAAACACCATGACATGCTTACAACTTTGTAAGATCAGGGGAAAAAATTGAGCCTGTTATTAGCAAAAACTGTAGAATAAACCTGATTAGCAAAACTCTGTTGCTTTTTTTATTTGTATTTCTCACTATTCTTTATTTTTATTATTATTATTATTATTATTTTGAGATGGAGTTTCGCTCTTGTTACCCAGGCTGGAGTGCAATGGTGCGATCTCGGCTCACCGCAACCTCCACCTCCTGGGTTCAGGCAATTCTCCTGCCTCAGCCTCCTGAGTAGCTGAGACTACAGGCACACACCATCATGCCCAGCTAATTTTTTGTATTTTTAGTAGAGATGGGGTTTCACCATGTTGACCAGGATGGTCTTGATCTCCTGACCTCATGATCCACCCACCTCGGCCTCCCAAAGTTCTGGGATTACAGGCGTGAGCCACCACGCCTGGCCCTCACTATTCTTTATTAATAGCTAGCTACATTTTTGGACCAGCTGGATAAAATAATTGAGCAGAATTTGTAGTAGTAGCAGACTAACAATTTATTCATCATGTTGAGGGAGAGATTATAAAATTTTCTATGGGGTTCATAATTGACTTAATAACAATTTAAAATGCATACCTTAGTTTTCCCAAGTAATTCCATGTCTAAGAGCTTGGAGGCCCTTCTAACAAAGATCCCTTCCATTAAGAGTAGGCAAGTGAATTTCAGTCCTCTGCACTCTTGAAGCAAGCTAGACCAGATGAGGGAAGTGGCAGGTTTCACCCAATTTCACACACAAGGAAATGATTTAAAACCACTTCATAAACTGCTGCATAGAAATCAGCATTTGAGTTTTTTCCTGGACAGTTGTTCTAGGTTTGCTTGTCACCAGCTATTAATGCTAACTTACAATCCAAGCTGAAATCTGTTAAAGACAAAATAATCAGAGAATTGGCAAGACTCAACTATATGAGGGACCTTTTATATTCTCACTGATACTCTGTGTTCTGAGAGAAGTGTATATTTCAGAGGTTTGTTTGCTGCTTTGCTTGCTTTTAATGCCATAACAGGAAAGAAAATGCAGTAGCTTTTCTGATAGAATTTTATGAGTTTTTATTTTAGAAACCTGTTTGCTATTTAATATATTAATAAAATTTCTGGCCGGGCGTGGTGGCTCATGCCTGTAATCTCAGCATTGTGGGAGGCCAAGGCAAGTAGATCACCTGAAGTCAGGAGTTTTGAGACCAGGCTGGCCGACATGGCGAAACCCCTGTCTCTACTAAAACAAAACACAAAAATGAGCTAGGCGTATGGCAGGCACCTGTAATTTCAGCTACTCGGGAGGCTGAGGCAGGAGAATTGCTTTAGCCCAGGAAGGGGAGGTTGCAGTGAGCTGAGATGGTGCCATTGCACTCCTGACTCGGGGGCAAGAGTGAGACTTCTTCTCAAAAAAAAAAAAAAAAAAAAAAAAAAATCCATTGTCAAGTAGGCCCTGCCAAAATAAACATATAGGAAGATTTTGTAAAAATAATTTATTTAATTTCCCTGCTAATATAATTATCTGCTGATTTCGAAACAAAGGTAAATATAAGTATGTGCTGACTTTAAACTCTTCTCCTCACCAATAAATGTCTTCCTTTTGACCTCATAGTTTCTTTGAGTCCAAGAATCTGGAAACAGTAGTTCTAGTGACAGTATTTTGTTAGAGTTAATCTAAGTAATTATTATGACAGTAGTCAGCTTCTTATTTGATGTAGCATTAAATAAAAACTTAAATTCAAACAGGATCATAGGCAGTAATTTGAACTCTATAGCATGCAGGAGAGAAGGGATGTGACTACTTTCCAAGTCTAGTCACAAAATAGTGATTATTTTTGAAAAGCACAGACTTGTTCAAAGACTTAGTATCTGATCGAATTCAATGCATTTCATTATCTGAAAGTGGGTGAAGTTCATTTTTATCATTTGTATTCTTCTATATTGCCTGTTTGTGTTTTATCACACAGAAGGTTAAGCTGAATCTGTTAGAATGTGTTTTCCTCTAGGACACACTTGAGCTGGAACTAGAACCCAGATTTGAAATTCTACCCTGAGGCTTAGCTGGCACTCACTATTTCACCCAAGTCATGTATTTGCAACAATTTAAGTAGTTAGATTTTCAGTGATGCAAGGTTATTTAATAGGCTCCAGATTAGGGCAGTATTTTCCTAGTTATCTTCTTCTGTGTACTGTTCAGAAGAGATTGGGAGCATGGTTGATTCAAGTAACCACCTAAGGGTTAAATATTATGTGTGGCCTCAGACCCCTGGTCGAGTGTTGGGGAAAAAATTTTATTGATTTAAGTAGGTGTTATAGCTCACTAACAAATGGCCCTATGTTTGGCAAGAGAAGCAGATATGGAAACTCTACTCACAGCCAAATCGACAAGAATAATATAATTGGTTCACGTAAAAGGAAATGGTTTTGACAGATTTACACTCTTGGGGTACGTTAGAATTCCACCAAAACTCAGGATTCAAGTGCATTTTTATCTCAAAGTAGAAGAATCTGGCACCAAAAGTGGAAAGCATTCTCTGTACAGCAAACGCTATTGACACGGTCACTCTTTGACCTACTGTGTTTTCCACATGTGATGTTATAGGTGGTTCTGATGTGTCCTATCATCACTCTTTACTTTCTCTACTCCATTTAGATTTAGATGTGGATCAACCCAAAGAAGAAAAGAAAGAATGCTACTATAATCTCAATGATGCCAGTCTCTGTGATAATGTGTTGGCCCCCAATGTCACGAAACAAGAATGCTGCTGTACATCGGGTGCGGGATGGGGAGATAACTGTGAAATCTTCCCCTGTCCGGTCTTGGGGACTGGTAAGAATGAATCCGCTAAGTGGTGGAGTCACACTTGTCTTTGGTCATGTGGTGTCCCTGGGCATTGAAATAACACTTACTCCCACAGGCAACTCAAGGCGACTTACTTTCGAGTGAGTTTCATTCAGGGCTAGAGCTGTACCCGAATCTCATCTTAGTATGAATCCTTGAACTTCTGCTCATCAGAGTGTATTGTGACAGTCAGGTTCTGTGTGATATTTTGGCAGAAAGTTAATTCCATTTTATTCCATTTTAAAATTAAAATCAGTCTTTGTTGCTAACAATGATACAGCATTATTTGTAACTAAAGTTTGTGTATTGAAGCTAAGATTTTGTGTAATTGATTCTTATTAAAGCTTTAAGATACTAGACATCACAGTAGTGGAAAAATAATAGTTATAATATCAAGTAAAGCATGAGTAAGAAAATATGAGTGAACTTAAAGGTTTTTTAAATTAAAAAGTATAAGAAAACCTATGAGGTCATTAGATTTATTTCCACTTAATTCATAATTTTTTGAGATTGTACTAAATTTATTTGCTGGAGTTGCCTTAAAGTTACCGAGTCTGAGAAAGCAAAACTGAATTTGAAACATGCATTTGTGGGAGATGTTGACTGTTTTTTTTTCCCAACTTACTTCTTTTTTTGGTTTTGTCTTTTCTAAAATCAGCTGAGTTCACTGAAATGTGTCCTAAAGGGAAAGGTTTTGTGCCTGCTGGAGAATCCTCTTCTGAAGCTGGTGGTGAGAACTATAAAGGTCAGCATCAAGTGGAAACAAATTCTCAATACATTGTGTACATGTCAGACATTCAAGTGAAAGCATGGCTTGGGTTTCACAGAATTCGAGTTCTTTTGAGTCTTGGAAACTGATTACAACGCCCTGAATTCTGCTATTAAAAGAAAGTCCCTATGGACTTGGAGCCAGAACACAAGCTTTATGATGCTGGGAGGTGGACATTGAGAGGTGAACTTCTGAGTTTCTGTCTCTTCATCCCTGAGATAGGAATAATTTCTCAAAGGTTATAATAAGGATTAAATAATATAATATAACTGAAAGTACTTAACAAATTCTGTACCTACTGGATACTTACTGAATATATTCTTTTATTCTAGATGTTTAATAGAAATCATATCAATTATGACCATGAAAATTTGACCGCTATCATGTTTGTCTGTATCAATAAAGCTAAGATTCTTGTAATTTTAGACTTTATCCTACTATTGTGAGGCCTTTTACCAGTGTCCACAAGTTCATAATGAAAAATGGAAGAGAAGACAACCAGAGTATACGTATTTTCTGTATTTAATGCTGCCATTATACAATTCTAAAATAAATGTGCAGCCTTTTAGCTTTGGTGAATATCCACATGTATGAATATTTCCTCATTAACCACTCACTTTTGATATTTTCATGATAGGGATATTACCTTTTATATATAAAGTGATTTTTTTTCTTTATAGTTTAATATTGAAGACTTGCTAAGTAGCTGGAAAACAGACTATAAAATCATTTTTATTGTCCATGTTTGGAAAACTAGTGTTTAAATAATATGGCATAATTCAGTAGCTGGATAAGAAATTCCATTTGTGTTTTTTTTTAATACATTTATAATTTAGTCCAATTAAATAACGAGACTTTGTTTATAATATGTGTTGAATGGTTTCCAAATTCACAAATATACATTCTATGTTTTTGTAGGGATGTAGTTAAATCTCACTTCATATTAAGGTACAGAGCTCTGATTTCACCATAAAATCATCTTATCTTTTCTATGAAAATAAATTCCTCCTCCTGTTTTAGCAGTGCTATAAATGGTTGGAAGAAGACTGAATTCAGATCCAACCAGCATTATGTTCTAGGTTTGGATTTGCCATTTTCCATCTGTGTAACTTTAAGTAAGTCATCTATGGAGTCCTTAGGTTGTAAAATGAGGAAGAGATGACATTAGCTCTAAAATGCTAGAACTGACTCTAATAATAGCAGTAAAAGCAATAGATAACACTTTTGAGCATCTACTTATGCCAGAGCATGTACTGAGTCCTATACATGAATTATCTTGTTTCATCCTTCTACCCTTATGAGGTAGGTCTTCCTGTTATCTCCAGTTTATCATTGTGTAAACTCTTAGTAGGATGTTCCTATTGTCTCCAATTTATCATTGAGTAAACTGAGATAGCAAAAGCTTTTCATTTTATGAGGCAATGGGTCTGCTAACCCCCTTAGCAACTTCTGCTTTCTTTTATCGTCAAGAACGAATTGTGGTCAGACACAGTGGCTCACGCCTGTTATCCCAGCACTTTGGTAGGCTGAAGTGGGTCGATCACGGGGTCAGGAGTTCAAGAACAGCCTGGCTAAGATGGTGAAACCCCGGCTCTACTAAAAATATAAAAATTAGCTGGGCGTGGTGACACATGCCTGTAATCCCAGTTACTCAGGAGGCTGAGGCAGGGTAATCACTTGAACCCAAGAGGTGGAGGTTGCAGTGAGCCAAGATTGTGCCACTGCACTCCAGCCTGGCGACAGAGCTATACTCCCCCCGCGCATGTGCACACACACACACACACACACACACACACACACACGAAAGAAGAAAAAGAAAGACTTGTATTCAATTGCATTCAATTTCCACCAAACCTTCTTGGAAACTTTCTACATCTCAGCTAGTGAATGGGCCAGAATATACATTACAGAACACATTTCTTAAAAGATGTATGTCTTTTTACTGATGCCACTATGGAACCATAGACTTTTTCATCAAATATGAGGTAGCATCTCAGAAGCCATATTTACAAATACACTTCTCCAATAATGTTTAGACCATTGCTTCTTAAATATCACAGACAAACTATATCTGTTTATGTTTCTATGCCTGCCAATTAGGCCTTATTTTAAGAATGTTAAATTGCTGTTTCTGTAGGATTCCTTTGAATATAAATATTATGATATCTAACTTGAAGCCCCAAATCTGGTTAGACTCTTTTTAATTGAAAGATCGAACCTAACTCCTTTTTGTATGTCTCAACTTTGTCCCATAGATGCAGATGAATGCCTGCTTTTTGGACAAGAAATCTGCAAAGATGGTTTCTGTTTGAACACTCGGCCTGGGTATGAATGCTACTGTAAGCAAGGGACGTACTATGATCCTGTTAAACTGCAGTGCTTTGGTAAGCTTTAAGGGATATAGTATGGTGTACTGTGAAAATATACAGATGGAAAAAAATACGTATGCTAGGTAGTAAAAACAATTTCCTTGAATCTAAATCATATGTTGAAAAGACGTGTAAATGTTATAGGGATCTTTTTCTTAAGCACGATTTAAGAAAATTTAAAAAAACACCTCTATACTACTGTTTGAATGTATTTCAAACAAAGAGTTAATATTCGCTGTCGAATTATAATTCAGGCCACTGGTATAACTGAAGTGTTCTTTTGGTCTGTGGAACCTCCTGTTTCATCACTCATACCGTGCAAGTGAGAGCCATTTTAAATACTGACCCAGACTTTAATGCTTAAGCAGAAAACCATATACACTAGGCAGAAAAACATAGCAAAAGGAAATAATTTTAAAAGTTATCATAAAGAGCTATTTTAGATTAAATTTCTAAGCATATCCTGTTCATGGATATTTTCTTTCCTTATTTAATGTCAGCAGCAGCAGCAATATTGTTTTTCTATCAGAGCAGCTTACATTTTCATAGTCAGAGCCACTCTCTTTTAGATGATAATGCGTGGTTAATCAAAATGTGGCAGCCCGTGGAATCTGGACTGAATATAGCAATGTATAGAGTTTGGTAAGTGTATGAGGTACAACTGATGGCTGATTTTCTTTAGTAATACATTTTTTTTGTCTTAAGATATGGATGAATGTCAGGATCCAAACAGTTGTATTGATGGCCAGTGTGTTAATACAGAGGGCTCTTATAACTGCTTCTGTACTCATCCCATGGTCCTGGATGCTTCAGAAAAAAGATGTATACAACCAGCTGAGTCAAACGGTATGTTTCCAGGAGATGCAAACCTGTGTCCCCATAAATATCATGAGGTTTTCCTTTTGACTGAAATGTGAACTGTTGGAAAATAGGGGAAAAAAAGGATTCTCTGGGTATTTTGAAATAACTAAAATGAGATACTTACAGAATAATAAGATGCCTATCATCAGTATGTGTGAGATTTCATAGCCTGGACATACTCATTCATTGTGGAATATGGAGGGGCTGAGCAGATGACAGGGTTGTTCCATGGCTGAGGATTCATCATCCCTAACCTGCAAAGGCAGCTGAGGGAAATGGAAGTCAGGGAAAGATAATTAGGTGTGCTCAGCAGAGTGGAGGGCGTGGATAAGGCTTGGCAGAGGATGGAGTTCACAGGGTGGTGGAGAGCCCCGAAGTCCACTGATAGAAACTCCTATCGTCTCTGATGCTACTGATGATAATTGAAAAAGCCACTGATAACTGGCCTAATCTATCAGTCGCCTCAGGAGACTGCTTTGGATAAAGTCAGTTGGAAGGCAGGAATTAAAGACTCTAGGATGAAGTGTCACTAGTCCAGGGCTTTGGCAAATTAAAATGAGCAAGCATGAATCCAAGAAGTGTTACATGGAAAGAAATGGTAGGGTCTGACAGGAGTCAGTGAAAAAGAGTGAGAAGCCCCTCAGGCTTAAGAAGGACAGGCAAGATAGTAGACATTTTATGTAACAGTAGGAAGCCATAGTGGGAAGTGATGTGTTGGGACTGGATGGGCAGGTGGAATTTCAGCTGATGGAATGACACCCAGTTGGAGATGACAGAATTGATCCATTGAAAGACCAGACTGGATTCAGACTTTTACTTGGAAGTCACTCTTAGAAATAGAGAAGGAAACTTGGAGACTTGCTGGCTTCCCACACAGTGTTTATAAATAGGAATAACTGCGATTTTCATGGAACTATGTCTTCGTTTTCAGAACACTTGGAAGAAGTTGATGTCCACCAAGATTTGTGCTGGGAACATCTGAATGATGATTACGTGTGTGGCCGGCCTCTTGTGGGCAAGCAGACAACATACACTGAGTGCTGCTGTCTGTACGGAGAGGCCTGGGGCATGCAGTGTGCCCTCTGCCCTATGAAGAACTCAGGTGAGCCTGTATCCAATTCCTTCTGCAGGAGGCCTTTGGGGACAAGTTCATCTCACCTCCTTTGCAGCCTGACATTTTTCTTCGATATTTTCACCTTTACTCCTGATATCTTACTTTCATCACTGTGTGTGTGTGTGTGTGTGTGTGTGTGTGTGTGTGTGTGTGAGAGAGAGAGAGAGAGAGAGAGAGAGAGAGAGAGAGAGAGAGAGAGAGAGAGAAAGGCAGGATTGCATAAACATTTGGCTCCTGGTTTACCTCCACTCCAGACTCTGTCATTAATTTTTGAAACCCTCATTCCATTTCCCCAATGAATGATAAATGACCCAAAGAAACATAACTTAGCAATCCGTGGCATAGGCTTAGAATTTATATTTCCTGGCAGTTCATTTTTTACTACAATTCTTCTCATTCCTAACAGTTTCTACTTAGAGCAACACATACATTACAGACAGGAGAAAATCATTGCAGGTCAAAGTCCAAATTTTCATGTCAACCCCTATATGTGGAGATATAAGAAATGGGTTAGAACAAAAAGGAAAGAGTTTAGAAAGTAATTAAAGAAATATTTCAACAGATCTTTCCTTTCAAGTTCTGGATCA